>NC_065521.1:22781469-22938683 GCF_006386435.1 Epinephelus moara
TTAAACATGCAACAAGTCAAAAATGTGTTTTATCTGAAAGAAACATGCAATATCTACATCTAAGATCATAGAAAAATAGTCAACCAAGTGCAATGATGTCCTCCAAGATAATATTTGCCACTTTGTTTGCAGTAAACAAAGTTTGTTATTGTTTTTCAGTTTCAGCATTTTGGGCATTGGGGGGGCACGTGTCCCCCTCAATGTATATGGTGACTACGGCCCTGTCATGCATGTATAATTAGGCCTCAGTTGTCTGAGTGCGCAAAGGTGAAGTACGCTGGTCTTGTCATACAAAGTTTGATGGAGTGTCAACTGGACAATATGGAGATATTTGCATCTTGAAAGCCGGACTACAAATGTGGATAGACAGGGAGAAACATACGCAAGCCTAAGACGTGGTAAGATACGATATTCCTCACTATATGAAGTGACTGCTAACAAGATGGATTGTAAAGAAATTCGTCAGGTTTTTATTTTGTAGACAATTGATCTGGATTTATATGATGGGATGACAGCACAATGATGTGTGTGGTATCCCTGGAAAGCTCTGCTCTGGCGCTTTCATGTGATATGCGTGGCATTTCTGTGCAACCCTGCATTCGCGAGTAATCCATCCAAGAGTAATGTGTGTGCAAAGCTGTATGAAAGCTCTGTTATACATCATTTTAGTGTAACTTCATCATTTTTTTCGCTGTGAAAACATTGGACTACCAACAAGTGCTTGGCGGAAAGCTATGATTCCGCTGTTTCACGTGATATGCGTGGCTTCTCGCTATGACGCACGGTTGCGGAGAAAATCAATAGAGAAGAACAGTTGTGACTTTGGACGCACTATGCATTGTTCGGGCCCATAGGGTTAATGAAAACCTGGTTCAGAAAACTCCTCATGCTGGCTGAAGGTTCACCCTCCAACGACACAAATGGTCCTCAGCATGCAGCCAAGGCGACAAAGCAGTGGCTCAGGGACGACTCTGTGAATGTCCTTGAGTGGCCCAGCCAGAGTCCACACTTGAACCCACTCTTACAACTCTGTAGAGACCTGAAAACGGCCGTTCACTGACAATCCCCATTCACCGAGTTTAAAAAGATCTGCAGAGAAGACAGGCAGAAAATACTCAAAGGTGTACAAAGCTTGTTGCGTAATACTCAAGAGGACTCAAGGTTATAATCACCGCCAAATGTCTTTCATTTAAGACTAATGGAGGCCGCTGTGCTTTTAGGAACCTTTAATGCAGCAAAAATGTTTTAGTAGTCGTCTCCAGATCTGTGCCTCCACACAATCCTGTCTCTGAGCTCTGCACTCTTACACTGACCTCATGGCCTGGTTTCAGCTGTGATATGCATTGTAAGCTATGAGGTCTTTTATATACACGGGTGCTTGCCCTTCCAAATGATGTGCAAACAAATGAATTTATCACAGATGGACTTATTATATTTATAATACAAATACACTAAAAAAAACAAGTTTTTGTTCCCTTTTTCACACATTTAAATTAAAGAAGAGATTTTATTCCTCTCAAGCTTTTGTGTATATATTTGTTCAAAATCATTGTTGGTGAGCACTTCTCCTTTGCAAAAACAATCCACCCACCTGACAGGTGCTGCATATACAGATGCTAATTAACAGCATAACAACACAGGTTACAATAAAAGGCCAGTTAGCACAGTTTACAGTTCAGATGAGGACCCAAATGCAGAACTTGATGCAGGCAGCATGACTAAACAAAATGCAAGCTTTAATAGCAAGTTGCTTACAGCGAACAAAAACAGGCAGGCAACAAAAACTGTAGAACAGTCTAAACAAAATCTAAGTACAAGGGAAAACGATACAAAAACTAAACTAGGAACAAACCAGGATGGCATCAGGAACACAAGAGACAGGGTACACTAGCAACAAAGGAAGAAGGTCTGAGAATGACACAGAGAAAACACTCTGACTAAATACAAAACAGGAGGAGAATGTCAACAAGGGAAATGTGACAGCAGGGCTAATGAAGGATCCTGCTGACAATGACGAGCATGCAGATGAGCGTCACATTTTCAGACAGTTTCTTTGGTAGTGCGAGTCAACTGTTGCATCAGCTGTCTACATAGCTGGGCTGGATGATATTGCAAATTTAGATGCTGTTTATGAAGGTCCTGAGGTGACATGGTCTGTATTTGAAAGACTGGTTGGATGTTCTGACAAATTCACGGAAAATACATTGCAATAGGCTTATGGTAGTGAAATGTACATATAGTTCCAGGGAAACAGCTCTGGTGGACATTCCTGCAGTCAACATGCCAACAGGACGATCCCTAGAAACTTGCAGTATTTGTCACATTGTGACAGAACTACACATTTTTGAGTGGCCTTTTATTTTGATCAGCCTAAGATCTAATATCAGTATCTCGATATGCCATACCAGTCACATGGAGGATTATCTTTACAAAGTGCTCACTAACACGGATTTTAACAAATTTGTGAACACAGCGTGAGAGAAATAAGTCTTTGGTTCTGCATAGAAAAAAAGTCTTGGATCTTTGACTTAAACTCAGAAAAAATGGAAGCAAAAACGTAAGTGTTGCGTCTATATTTGTATATATAGTGTATATATAGTGAAGTTTACCTAAGTTGCCAGTGAGCAAAATGTTACCTGAGTCCCCCAGCAAGAGGATTTTGTCTGTCTATGACATTTGTGCGACTGTCTATTCAAACTAAATGAAAAGAAATGTAACCATACACATTTGCCCCCCCCCCCCAATTTTATGAGGCCTGAAGTTATGACATCCAGTTAGACAACAGGCATGAAACCAGAATTGTTATGTTTAAATCAGAGTCTGTACCTTCTGGAGGAGGGGCGTTCTCAGGCCCCTGTGTAGTAGTGCCAACCATGCATGCAGAGGACTCAGAGGAGCTTCCTTGCTTCTCTTCCTCTTCAATCACACTGCCTTCCCTTAACAAAGAACTCAAATCTGCAAACAATGGAACCAGGTACATCATGAAGCCAACCATCAAAACATGAAGTCACTAATGAACATGCAATATTTTCTATCTCTGTACAGCCACTCTGTGTTAGGTTTGAGAATCACTGCCACCTGGTGGTAATATCACGCATGACACTGAGGTGGACAGAAATGTATGTTGCTGAAAAACACTTACAATGAGCGTTTAACTTTTAACAGTTTGACGTCAGCTGTACGTACCGTTTTGGCTTTGGAAGGGTGATATGTCAGGTGAAAAGCAGCTGCTGTAAATGGAAGAGTTTGACTTCACATGGAAATGTGATGACGACACAGAAGGGGACATGAGAGCGGGTTCTGGCTCTGCTGAGAAAAGTCGGAGTTTCCGGCCGCTGATGTTGAGGCGAGCGGGGCTGATGAGGGGCCGCCGTCTGGCAGAACCTGAACTGGATGTAACTGACCCAGCTACTGAGGGCGTTGGAGAGGGACCTGGGGATGATGGGCGGCTCCCGGATATCAGGGAAAAGTAGTCTGCCAAAAAAGACAACAAAAAAAGCAGTAAAAAATGTCAATCAAGTGCCCTGAAAGGGTTAGGAATTGTTTAATATTGAGGGTTAAATGATGATCACAAAAATCACTGGGGTTTTTTATACCTGACGACGGGGAGTCTTTGTAATGTGAGGCTGGTCTGCTTCCACTAAACAGGTAACCAGAGTCTGAAAATAAAGATAAAAAAAAGATACATCATTTACTCCAACCACGACCCAGGGCTCTTCGTAAACCTGTAGAAACACAACTATAAATTAAAGCTAATGTTTTGTGCCTGATAAACCTAAAAGAGAGTAACTTTAAGCTGACACATTTAATTTTAGAAGTTAGTGGTATGTGGTGGTGGTCTATCTGTCAGGTTATTTTATTAATTTCAGCCCCCAAGTGGGTAAAAATGATAAATGCGGGTAGAGCTGCAACTTTCCATTTTTTAATGATTAAATAATTGGGCAATCTGGATTTTCTTGATTAATTACTTTGTCCATAATAAGTTCAGATGGTAATAAAAAATTAAAATTACTTAAAGCCCAAGGTGACAACTTCCCATGGCTTGTTAATCACCTGCCAACAAAATCCAAAGATATTCAGTTTACTAACACACAAGACAAAGAAAAGCAGCCAATCCTCACAACATAGAATTTGGGATTAGGTTATTTTTGCTCAAACCATGACAAACGATTAATTAATTATCACAATAGTGCTGATTAACTTCCTGTCAGTGGACTAATTGATTAATTGACTAAACATTTCAGCTTTAAATAGGGCTTTTAATTTAAAGCTGCATTTAGCACAGCTCTTCAGTAGGTGGTAGGTTTAGCATCATATTACTTATGTGATAAATGTTCAATGGATATTATGAAGCAATTTTATTACACAATATAGAACCCATTAGTCATTATTATCTTACTGCAGATGTGTATCTGCATGCACGTTGGCCAATAAGTACAGAAATGCTGAAGATATGTCTGAGGCCAGTAACAAGCAGTGTTTTCATTACAGGGCTCGTCCTCCACAAGGCACTGGCGGGTATTTTTTTTTAAAACTGTATAATGTTGCGTTCACAAAAAACAAACAATTGAAAAAAAAAAGCAGATCCACATGAAACAGTACATGTGACATTAATCTATGCTAAGAAGCCAACAGTGAGTCAACAGAGAGTCTTTCCCGTATTCGCAAACAGTGGCATGACCCAGTTGTATGCCAGGCAGCAGAAAGTGAAAGAAAAACTGCATCTTATCAATTATAGATCTGTTCTGTATGCAATGCAAGACGCATCTCAAGATCAAACAGGTCTGAGCAGCTAAGGGACGCCATGCAACAAGAGCTGTGGGCAGCAGCAGGGTGAATATTCCCTCCTGCCCCTGCTGAAGGTCATGACCAGCTTCTTGAATAAATAATTAGCACTACTATAGTAATTATTTTCAGTTAGTTTCTTTAAGTTTAAGACCACAAAGAAAAGACACGGCACTAAATCTACTCACACAAGTCATGTTCAGATTATAGCTTTTTGTTTGTCAGAACTAACAGAATAAACAGAATAAATAATTTGAATGTTACCTGTCCTGGTGAGGGAGGGGATGGTGCCAAGGCAGAGAGCTCTGTTGAGGCGCCCGGGCAGAGAGGAGGGGGAAGCCTTGCGCTCGCGAGGACTCTGTTGGCGGTTGATGAGCTTGGAGAGGTTAGGTGGTGGGGTGGGGACAAAGGAGTCTGCCAGGTCTGGAGTGAGCAAAGGAGGCTGGCTGCTGAAGGGGGGCACTGCAGAGCTGCCTGCAAGGTATCTGCAACACAAGAGCAACGGAACGGTCTACTACCTGGAATCAAAATTATAAGAAGATTGTCACAAGGTCTTAACACTACACAACTCCATACAGAGCATTACAAATAGAGTTTTAAGGACACTGAATTTTCAATTTGTGATTGTATGTTTAAAGAAAGTTGTCTCCAGATGTGGTTTATCTTTTCCTCACAAATGTCACTATAAAACATTCTTGACATTAAAATATAAACTCTGCAATATGTGAAAAGTGCAAAGAGTCTGACAACAAATAGGTGCACAAACTGTGAACCATACAGCTCTAATACCCACTTAATGTGAGCACTGTATTAAAGGCGGCTGTCACTGAGATACTGCTGCAGCTGTCGGACAACATGCAGCAGCTGAAAGCTCCAACAGGACAAAAGCTCAAGCAGAAATGCTGCCCTCCAATACAACTCAACTCACACACATCTCCACACCATACAATCAGTGGCCCAAACATGTTATGTGTCAAAGTAGATGCAGATTATATTCAGTGGAAATAAAGATTTGTCTGTCTATCAAAAAAGACAGCAGTCCTGGTCAACATAAAGCTGATATATTCCTTTAACTAAAATGCTCTGTAATAAAGCTACTTTTTTAAAAACAGAAGAGACATACACATGTGGAAACAAACAGAGAAGACATATTCTTTAAGCAGTTGTTTATTACATATCATGAACAGCAAGCATTCCTACAAAGTCTTCAAATTGGAGCCTGGCATTAAAAGAAAGACACCCAATTTCAGCATGTGAGCACCCAAACACGGTACGGTTCATTGGGTACAGTATGTATGTTGCAGGAAACCTTTCAACATGGACGGAGCTCCAGTTCTGAGGCTACTACACAATATATAAATACATAGTAAATGATCAAATTGAGATAGAGTTCATTAGCTTATTTATATTATATCTTGGAAAACCAAGTTATTGCTTAAATTGTGTATAAAGTATCAAGATTTGGCATTATAACCTTTAATATTTTATGTCTTAGTGTTTCTGCAACACACACACCTTGCTAAAACAAAGGTATGACAGTCTTGCTACAAACTTGATAACCATATAGTGCAGTAAAAATACAGACATTCACGACTACATTAGTAAAAGGTAGTAGGTCTACAGCTATCACTGTTAAAACACCACCACAAAATATGTTTGTGGCGACAGTATGATGCTACTGTTGCACTTGGCAACCTACATTTATGATTAACATAAAAGTTTATATCAAGTGCTTCTACAGCTAAACGTGTGACACAAATGAAGGTTAACAGTCGTACAGCTGATCAGGTAGTTACAGGAATCCTTTAAAATAAACACACAAATAGCCAAATACTCAGGCTAGATATTATTCATACATCACAGCATAACAAACATGCACACGGGAGCATTACAGCAAACACTTTCGCACAGCATGTAAAATTTTGGCAAAAATAACACTTTTTGATATGTACCTTACATATGCAAACAAAAGGTAATAATTACTGGAATATTGTATTTTTGTTACGATACAATTACAGCGAGGCGCAGACCAGCGTGAGCTTCAATGCAAGTCCATAAAAATGTCACAAAACTCTTCCACAGTGCACCATGATTTTTTCAAACACTTTCAGCTATTGTGCCTTCATCAGGTCGGAGAAGAGTTTTGAAACGTGTTTTGATTTTGACTAAATATTGTCTTTGTCAAAAGTTTAAAATGCAGTTTGTCACATGATTAGTTTACGAAAAGTAAAAAAGTACCTCAGTAATTACTGATCGATCACTGTCCAAGTGCTACAAATCCAATGCTAGAGCACTGTGTGGCACTGAAATACTTGCATTAGATTTTTCAAAGGCAGAAAAGATAAATCGCAGCTTAAAAGCTTGGAAATTGCGCTGTGTGAGTTAAGGGCTGGGCGATATGGACAAAAGGCTGTAAGTGGTTTTCCATGGCCTTTCAAATGAATCTAGTGGCAGAAAAAGATTTGAACAATTTAATTTATTTAGGCTATTTATCTTATTTAAGCACAGAGCATCAACAGAAAGGCCGAGGAAGGGAAGGCGCAAGACACACTTTGTCTGCATCGTATACGTCTTGTATATGAAATCTCTGTGTTGTCTCTGCATTTTTTTAAAAACAGATCTGTCGCCGCTGTCTCAATGTTACAAAATAGAATACAACTACCAAGAACGGCGATATGTGATGACCACCTCACAAACAGACTGGCAATGCTGCGCTGTACGTGTGCTGCAGTCATTTCATTCATCTCACAGACTGATTTAACATAGTACGTGCAACATATAGACCGATGTCACACTGTAGACTAATCAACAGACTGATTAAACAGAGGAGCAGCTCTGTGTCTCTCTGAGTGTTGCTGGAGAACCTGTGAGTGAGTGGGGTGGAGCTGTGCGGAGATTGTGAGACAGGAGAGATGCACACTGGCATGCACTATGGAACGCAACTTGACCCTATATCAAGATAAACGGGGTTCTCTACATTTATATGCTTGTCTGAAAATATATCGAAATATCGCTCATAGTCGTACTATCGCCCAGCCCTATGCGAGTTGTAGAAATTGTGCACAGACGATTATTTCCTCATAACCCTACAAACAGCATCTTTCATATCTTATATTTGGCAGCGCTTTTGTTGCAAAAATCCACAGTTTAAAGCTTTGAGACGACTACACTGAAGGCGCTGGTTTGAGAACATAACTCCAACTACAGGAAAGCACAACGTGAAATTTAACCCCACAGTTACAATACGCTACCCACCAAATACAGTCTATTAACACAGCTACTAGTTCGTAACACCTTTTCACATTAATGTCAAAAAATGACCCCCCTTCTCTTAATACATTCCAAGAAAGTAAAACAAAAAAGGGCTGACTTGCATAAATTGACGAGAGGTAAATGTTAGCACATGCAACTAGTACGTCCATCAGTGTTTTTAATACATCAACATGTTAGAATGTTGGTGAGTAATTAAGGGAAGTAACAGTTAAGTGCTAAAAAAAAAATTCTGGCTGTAAATGGTAATGCAGTGCTTCTTTCTTCTTCTTCTTGGTTTATTTAAATAGAATATGAAAAGGATAAGTCCAACATCTTACTTGAGACTTGCTTGAATCTATTAAAATCTTATAAACTTACTTTCCATGTCAAACTATAACTTTGATTTTATACGCTCTGCAGAGAACTTGGTTGGTGCTTGCAGTTCTATATAACACTTGAAATACTTCCTGCTAACGTCTATATTCAATGTAAGAGTTGAGCACTTCATGTTTGATCGCGAACTGATACAACAAGGAGACAAAAATACCACCTAGACATGATCCCTTCAAGCAAATATTGAGACAAACCAAGTATCTGCCTGGTAGGCACTATTTTAAGCATTAGCTTTCAGCACAGCAGAGAGTAACAAGGCATGAATTTGTACATGGATTATCTGTTAACAATGATCAAGGACAAACTGAAGCATGATCCAAATGGAAATCACAGAGGCACAAGATCTCAACAGTGTGTTAAGAAGAAGAGCAGCAAACAGCAAGACCTTTGAACTATAACAGAATTTGGGAACTGCATTGATGAACAAATGAGTGCTTTTCCCAGGCAGCTAAGTGTTTAGATTTTCAAATAAGCATATGAACCTCACACTGCCATGTTTAACTTCCCCATTGTTCAAACAAAACAGGAAAAGGGCCACTGTTAGGACTGATGACGAGTCAC
Organism: Epinephelus moara; assembly: GCF_006386435.1. Taxonomy (NCBI): domain Eukaryota; kingdom Metazoa; phylum Chordata; class Actinopteri; order Perciformes; family Serranidae; genus Epinephelus; species Epinephelus moara. The sequence goes on from NC_065521.1 coordinate 22,790,461, forward strand.
ACAATTTGTATGCAGAGGCTGTCTGGATGAAAATGCAATGGCAGCCACTTCTCTACAAAGATACCAGACATATGAAGATACCTCCCAGCTCTGGCTTGAGAAATGATCAGTCGCTTCAGCAGAGACGCTCTATTCTTTAGAGATTCCTCACGAACATCAGTTATAAATAAAAAAGTGGCTTCAAAGAGGAATACTTCCTGGAAATATCCAAGGTCGTTCTTTGTTTAAAACTTGTAGATGATGTGGCGCAATATAGGAGCGATGTGATTAATCAAAAGCCACATCTTGAGTTTGGCCCAGCAGTCTCTTCACGTATTAGTATTTCATGCAATGAGCTGGAGTTAGTAAATGATTTTCAACCCACAGCTACACCATAGTGTTAATAAATGAATGAGTACATTCAAAATGCTTTAAAACATTATAACATAGTGTAGAATACATAGTTTAGTTTAGTACTAGTTTGGTACTTCAACGTTAAAATCCCATTATATTGACTTAAAATCAGTCAGTCAGTCCACCACACACTTGTTATGGTTAGTAAGAAATTATCAGTGCAACCAGTAATAGATTAATAAACACGATGAAATTGAGAGGCAGAATTTCCCACAAAACAAAATCTGTAAAGTCTTCTTGAGAGTTGGTAACTTATAATACTTTAGTAGTGTTCGTCATAATTCCTTTTTGATTACATGATTCCGAAAGACTGCTACATCAGTTTATCACATACCCCTTTTCCACCAACATGGAACAAGTACCGCTCTGGTTCCTGCACCTACTTTTAAACCCTTTAGAGCATTATGATCAAAAATAAAGTGGTTCTTAACCCCCCCAAAAAATTGGTTCTCAGGGGAAACCAAAAAATAGCAGGTTTTTCTTATACTCGTGTGGGAATTGTGACATCAGTGAATGTGCCATATTGTACAGATAAGAAAAAGAGGACGGAGACAGCAACAACAGAGAAGTAACGTGAGAAATCGTCATAAAAAAAAGAGCAGGTGCAGTCTTATCAATAGTTGGTCCATGCTTGTTTTTATAAAGACAAAAACAAAAACAAATGTCTGTAGTAACAGAACAAAAGCTTGCAGATTATCAAAGTGATCTGCCATTTTTGTCACTACTGTTTACTTTAATTGTGCATTGCACAACGCCACTTGTTGATGACACATCCTTGAATACAATGGCTCAGCTCAAAACACTTCATACTATGCTAGATAGTACCAAGGTTTCAAGCACCTCGAGTGAAACCGATTCAAGAACCGGCGCTAATTTGGTGGAAAAGGGGTATCATTTAACAGTCCTAAAACAAAATATCTAACAGTGAGTCGGAGACAACTCTGTTACCAACCAGAGAGATTAAGAATTGTGTCATATTCATTTCATAATACCTTATTTTTTGTGTATTTATACCCTTTACTACTACAAGGTTGACTTTTTTAACACACGTCAGATGTGCACGTGTGCTAGCAGGTGAGGTTTTGATGTGATTTAGCATGTAGCACTAGTGTTTTGTTCCCATTGTAGGCCACACACACAATCCTATGTTGCACATGTCGTAACCTCACAGTCATTCACACATAGCAGAAAAAGAGGGGGTTATGAGTAAAAAAAGTGAATTAAAAACGGCTTGTTCCTCACTCTTTTACAAAACATTTGTAGAGTATGTTTTGAACACAAACTTCTCCTGGAAAGAGGAGCCTTTACAAATTCCCATGTTTCAAACACAACTTGAACATCACTGCTCAGATTCTGACCTTCGATATCTGGCTCTTCTTGGACCCTGCGGTTTGCGAGTTGCCACAGCAGCGGCAAAGCTGACTAGGCAACAGAGGGAGACCGCACTGAGCTTGGCTGTGTCCATCCAGTCAGAGGCGTCGGTCAAGTAGCTCTCAGCCAGGTGGAGGCACAGGATGAGGAACCACAGGACAGAGGCCACAGCATCAATTCTCCTCAATCTGAAAATGCAGCAACACATGAGCTTGTAGTCTGTTTTTGCTTAAATTAAATTTGTCTGGGATTTCCAAATGCTAACAAAGAGGCGTTACTGCTTACCTCACAGGTCCTGCTAAGAAGATGGCAGTGAGACAAGTCAACAGGCCGACAGAGACTACAGCTAGCTGGTTGTCCTTTCCGTGCTGCCACACCAGCTTGGCATTTTCTATGGCCTTGTCTGGCACCAGCTCCAGCAGATCCTGCCACACTGGCACGCCTCCACTCGTCTCGTTGTTGGGGGCAGATTCATTCTGGGGTTTAGGCTTTGGAGGAATGACCCCACCACTTAGTGTTTGTGGGCCACTGACTGAAGTAGGCTGGGATTGCATGTCACACAAAGACGTAGCAACTAGGAAAGCACATATCAGGAAGGCAAGGGCCCGTAACAGTATGACCCCCGTGGGAGAGGACACAGAATAGGAGCTCTGTGGGAGAGAGAAGATCATTTCAATGTGAATCCTGACATTTTCACAACATGTGGAAATCATTGAGCTATGCAAACATAAATGCTGACATATAATAAAAACAGGCACCAAAATGCCAATTAAATAAAACCAACTGAAAATGCCTCTTTTGGCACCTAACCTCAGAGATGTACTGAGGGCTTAGACTGGTGAAATGTGTCAAAAAATATGAAGTATTTAGGACTGTAATTATAACAAATGTTGCGGAGAAAAAAAACAAAAGCCTATGCATTCCATATGTGACATAATTATTTAATTAAAGCATAATAAAAATAACCAAATCTCCCCAAGAGAAACAAGACCCATCCAAATAAAGTTTAAATATCTTTCTTTAAGTTATAGAGCTTCACTAAGCCTGACATTAGTGGTGCTGTGTAACTGGAGTTATGAAGTTAGTTGACAGGTTGGTTTAACCCCGGGCTTATCAGTTCAACTTCGAGCATGGGAGCATAAAAGATGGAGTTAGAAATTACAAGCCAAGCACATGCACTATAACCAGATCAGATTAAAGGGAGATTTATCTTATTACGATTGGAAATGAAAGTGTTTACACTTTTACTATACTTTATTGAGGTGGCATAAAGTAATATAAAATAAGATAAAACAGATACCTGTAAAATACTAAACTACTATAAATACTAAACTACAGTGAGATCAATAGGCCGCATATTAAAAAGTAATAGGTCATAAATAGCCATGGACATTTCAAGTGTAGCGACATGTTGAGTAGTTTACAAAATTGTGAAAAATAAGAACTGACTGACAATTATGCCCTTATACCTCAAGATGAAAAATATTTTAAATGTTAAAGCAATAACAAACCATCATCAAAAAAAAGTTCAAATTTTAGGCAGTTTCCGTTTCCCAGGCTTAAACAGAAACATCACATACATAAAGCTTAAAGAAAATAAATTCATGCCTGATTAGGTCACACTACTGGAAATGTTGCGTCTAATTTACAAGCAGCTACAATACTAAACAAATGAGGATATCTTTTTTAATAAAATGCTACAGTTGGTATACCTTCCATTTATAATCACCATCCTAGTGAGTAAAAAGATATCAAAGATTTTGTATTCACACGTCCAACTTTGCAAGAGTGGAGGAATAAAAACCTGTTTTCAAATCTCATTGATAATCACTGATTTCCTCTTTGGCTGAAATGTAAACATTTTTCACATGCAGAATATGGTTACCCATCAAGCCTTACCGTGTTTAGAGTAAATTCATTCATTCAAACACACCTTGCTGCGTGGTGTCTACAGATTGCACTGACCTTTACAAAGCCCTTGTCTGATTCTCGGTTGCGTCGAAGCTGATGGTTTAGGAGCACGGTTCGAAGCTGACGATTTTGATATTTGAGGTAGTACTCCACTGCTGTCTGACACGGCCTGCATAACTTATAGGTCTGCTCCAGGTGGTGTTTGTAGGCATCAATTTCCTCATCATAGTTCTCCTACAAAGGACACAAAAACAATAAATTTAATGTTCACAGTTGTCAGCCATGGTAACAACAAAGAAAGTGTTGCAGTGAACAGAAAAACAAAGCACATACATCATCCCTTGGGATAAATGAGCCCAACTGCTTGATCTTTACAGTCTGGTTGTTATTGCACTTCCTGCACAGCAGCATCTGACAGTTGACCCACTGCTGTGTCTTGGTTATCTCAGATGTGGGAAGGCTCCCAGACACCCCATGGTTCAGATGCTCCATGTACTGAGCGGGGATGGGTTTGTTGTAATCCCCATTCTGAAAAACAAGACACACAAGTAGGAATAAAATTACTTCACTGACATGCTAAGAAAAATAATTTGCAGGTGCCATGCATTTTTGAAACCTACCTCCTGAAAGCCATTGTACTGGTCACAGTTGGGACAGTCCCAGCAGTTCCTGTTCCCATAGGGCACCACTGTGTTTTCATTACAGAACCAGCAGTTCACATTTGCATGGGTCGGCTTCTTTCTGTAAATAAGAGATGGAGTAGTGATATGATGAAACATGATACTGATTATCAAACCAGCTGATGTATTTTTCTCGCAGTGGGATACTTAGAGTACATGGGTCTACAAGTATTATCATTATTATTATTGTTTTTATTATTATTATTATTATTATTATTATTATTATCATTATTATTATTATTATTATTATTTCAATGAGCCACAATTTGTCTTAGATGCCAAACAGGGGGAGTACACAGTCGACGTTCATGCCAATGTGTTTGGTAGTCTTTGACGTGCTAAAGTTTGGGAAGCCCTGGTGTTGTTTCACTTTGAATCAATATTTCATGAACCTATACACACAGTAGTTTCCAAAGACCCCCAAAAAACCTACAAGTGTGTGCATTCAAACAGTGAAAATTGCTACTTCTCCTAACTGTCGCAAAACTATCTGTCTAATAAGTTAGTTAGCAACACGGCTAGCAAAGGCAGCACACGGGCTAGCGTGTGGATAAACAGACGACTCTTTCAAAATACAAAACAAATCCAGATACTTTGGTTAGCAACGTCATTTCTAGTGTGTCACATTTTAAAAACACAAATGCAAATGTTGAACACTGTTTGCTAACTTGTGCTGACGTGAAACTAGCTAAAAACATACGCCGCGGTGCAAAACCTTGAAGTTACCTGGTGGCTATTTTGTATATGAGCGCTCCAGCGGCGACAACCGCCGTAGCTCCGACTCCGCTGTACATTAATTCAGGATACTCCAACAGAAGCTGGTTAAACGCCTCCATTTTCACTGAAATAAGCGATTCGTGAGCTAACTAGACATGAGAAATACAGTGTTCTTTTGGTACCGCGAAACACGGCGCGAGAGCGCACGCGGTAAACGATCCTCTTTTGTTCACGCCCATGTAACGGAAACGGAAGCTGCGTAACTTCCTGGACGCGTTCCAATATGTATTATTCACTCCTGCTTGTGGACTGTACCGCTCTATAAAACCACCCACGATTAAAGCATTATGGAAATTATAATATTATCACCATATTTTGAGCGTTTAAGCTGGAGGCATGTATTGAAATCAAAATAAATCACACATTTGTTTGATTTTAGGAAACACGTAGTGAAGTAAAAAGGGAGTTTGATAGTGTTGGAATGTGGGAAGAGTCCTTTTCTGCCTGATTTTCCCTCTCATAGTTTGCTGCTGGGAGAATTTCACCTTAAACCTTTAATACTGTGCACATTACCATTCTTTTAATAAATTTATTACTCAATTTATATGCTGTCAAGAGCAATTATTTTCTGAATCATTAGCTACTGATATAGCTGCACCCTAAAACCTATCATGCAAAATATCACTAGCCAGTGGCTGAAAAGCAATAAACACATTTACTCACCTACCACATAGTTTTGAAATAATGAACTTTAATTGAGTATTTCCATTTTTTACACTTCTACTCTATTACAATTCAGAGTCAATTATTGTGCTTTTTACTCCAGTATTTATTTTAGTCACTAATTACCCTGCATTTTCAGATTAATAACACATTAAGATATATAATCTACAAATAAATGTTTAAGACATGAGGCAGGATAATTAAAATCCTTACCTTTACCAGCTGCTACAATAACGTGATGAAGCCTGCACACTTATGCATCAACAAATATAACCCCATAATAAAATATTCTAAAATGAGCCATACTGCATGATGAGTAATTTGTCTTTCTCATTTTTTTTGCTAATGCTTTTGTCCTTTTACATAAGTAGATTTTTAATGCATGACTTTTAACAGAGTAGCCTATTTTTAGAAGATCTGAGTACTTCTTTCACCACTAGTCATGGTAAGAGACTGACATATCTTACTCGGGTTTTGAGAACATTTCTTTGAATCATTTCAACAAAGCCTATAGCCTATATCTTGATAGATTAACTATGTATCAGTTCTATGCATGAATTGCAGTAGAATTATCACTTAAGCTTACACAGCAGGCCTACATTTTATACTTGAACAATTAAAGATATCTCTCTAATAGTTTTGTATTATTAGCCTACAATGAATGAACAGAAAAAAGCCATAATAAATAGTAGAGTGAGGCAATTAATGAGAGTATCTGATGCAAAAATAACATTTTATTTTTAACAAACGCATTAACATCAAGTAAACATTCACGAGTAAGAAAACTGATCAGTGCTTCTCCCAGAGAATTCCATAGTATGAAATAAAATAAATAAATAATATTCTTACAAACGAATAGGCCTTTACAGTAATAATGATAAAACAAACAAGAAAGAAATAAAAATGCAAAAATAGAAAACATAGGTTTAACTCATTTTTAACTGTAGCCTATAAAAAAAAACCTTAACCAAAAGCTTATTTCACATTAACAAATGTACAGTTTATTAAAATAGCTACAGAACAGTGAGGGTAACTTCAGCACCTGACCAAGGCATGACAACCCGACGCAACGATGAAACAAGTGAACATAGTCCGTGAACTGGCTGAATGATAATGAAACCCTACTCAAACGAATATGGCAGCGGTGCCTCCGCCTGTCTTCCGTACGCGAGGGTCTGGTAGCTGCACGCCACCGACACGGTGCCTCCGCTGGGGCTCATGGGCTGGGTCACTCCGCCGTAGGGGCAGCCGTTGTGGGGCACAAGCACGGGCGGGTGGTGGTGGTGGTGGTAAGCGCCGTATGGAGTGTGATGGAAGTGGGAGGGCGGGCAGTAGGAGCTCACCGGGCCGCTGGGAGACACGCTGCGTGGGTGACCGGCGATGACCTGGGGTGTTGGGAATCCGCTCGGCTGGGACAGGCTCCAGGAGTTGCTCACATATGGCTGCAGGTAGAGGGGCTCGGGATAGTCCATGGAGTTCCCGGTCAGATAAGGCACGCTGGGGGGTCTGTAGGGTCTCCTCACCCTTCTCCGCCGCCGGTAGTTCCCCTTGTCAAACATGTCCTCAAATGCGGGGTCCAGCATCCAATAATTCCCCTTACGGTCCCCTCCATTGTCCCTGGGCACTTTGACGAAACATTCGTTCAAAGACAGATTGTGTCTAATGCTGTTCTGCCAGCCCTTTTTGTTCTTCTCATAATATGGGAACTTTGAGACGATATAATTGTAAATCCCGCTGAGAGTCTCTCTCTTGTCTCTGCTGTCCTTAATGGCCATGGCGATGAGAGCCACGTATGAGTACGGCGGCTTCACCTGCTGCCCGGTGTCCCCCGCACCCTCGGGCTCAGGCGGGGGCGAGTTGGAGCTGATGTCCAGGAGCTGCACTCTCTGGGGTTCCTCCTCTGCATCCATGGCTCAGGTAGGCTATCTGCGTCCTGCTGTGGCAACGAGCTGCAGTCTGCGTGTGAACAAGTCAGCGCTGTGTGCAAGTGTCCGCAGGTGCAAACACTCCTCCCACAGGTACTCAGCGCTACAGTAAGTTTCCGTCTTTCATCTCGCCGCGGTTCTCACACCAGTTATGGCTTTGTGTGGGGTACTGAGAGATCTGCTTGGGTCACACGGGGGTCACAGAGTGGGTTCTCACGGACAGCCATCATAATGTTATCATAATAGAGAGAGGCCGTTAAAGATCAAGTGGCCCGTGTCTTCACATGCAGGGTTTGATGTTCACTGTGTTTAATAATGTTGTAGGGGTCACTTGCAGCACATGGACGTGTTGAACTCTCCTGACCAATGAAAAGCAGTTCGCACGTGTATTGAAGATTTAACAGTTTACAGCACAGTAATACACTTTACAGATCATGCCGTCAGATCAAGACATCAGAAAGAGGATCGCTGACACACACACACACACACACACACACACACACACACACACACACACGACCAAAAGAAGGTCAAGAGGTCAAAGTCATGTGCACCTCAGTCTGCTCTTGCATTAATGTTCATGGAGGAAACAACCAAGACCTTACATTAAAAAATATGAAATTAATAAACCCCATCCTAAATTTCAGGATATGTGAACATGCAGGATATTGTTTTACATTTCTTTAACCCTTTGAAACCTGAGCAGATTGGCTTTATATTTTTTTTTTAAAACATGGGAAGAAGGCAATGAGAAATTTGGGAAATTACCTGAAAATTATAGCAAGATATTGAAACGTTATAAGAAGGAACTTTAGTTTTAGTAATGAAGAAATTATCTAAAAATAAGCCAAAACAGCAAAGAAAAAAAGAAGAAAAAAGACAAAAACAAACCAGACCAAATCAACAAGGAAATTACCTGGAAAAAAGCAAAAAAATAAAATAAAATAAAATAAAATAAAATAAAAAGAAAATTACCTAAAAAATAGAGAAGAAAAAAAAAATAGAAAATTACAAAAAAACCAAAAACAAATAATATGTATATTTATTTTCTGTAACGTAATTTAAAAAAGAAATAAATAATAACTGATGATTTTCTAATAACACTTTTCTACTAATGCTGATTGCCTTTTTCCTGTGTTTTATATAGAATTCAAACTAATTTCTTCAGGTTTGGATGGTTTGAAAGCTTGTGAAAGGCATTTGAATGCAACACAAAAAAAATGGATGTGATACAAGTTTTAAAGGGTTAACTGAGGTGATGGTGTAAGAAGTGCACATATTTTTTTTAACTTAAGTGGCAAAACCACAGTGTAAAAGAAACTCTACAAATAAAAGTAAGGCATTCAAAATTTTACTTCGCACAAAAATATTTACACCAATATATAAATTTATATATTTTTTTTTATTTTTTTTATGATTCAGATTTTTATTGTTTTCCTTAGGGTGGTACATGACGGTTCTAGATGTCAAATGATACATTCAGTCTTGACTAACGAAAATTATACAAATAGGATAATAGAGATCCGTACATGAGGGGGTGCCGCACCAGTCTCACTCCACCAAAAAACAGTCAAAATAATAACATTAAATTTGAATCCTTGAGCATGGTTAGTCATTTTAGTCAACGTAGATTCATAAGAGGCAGTTTTTAACATGTAGGTGACCCATTCTTTTACGTCTTTACATTTATTTTTCATAAATCTTATATCAGTGGTGCTTTTGGAAGTTAAAGTACCAAAAGCTCTCATTGTGTAAAATGGACCATTCCAGTTATTGGATTGTCATTATTAACACTTATCATTATTGCTTTCATTTGATAGCTGATTTTTAATTGAATTGAATTTTAATTTGTCTATATACTGCTGGGTAGTTTACCCCTGAGGATTAATAAAGTCTTATCTTAATCTACAATGATACGTCATATTTTATTTGTTATTATATTTTGTATTATTAATTAAATTGTTGTATGAAAATTAAAGTATTAAATTCATTTTGTAAAAAGTACAACATCTGCATCTGAATTGTAGATGAGTAGAAGTAAGATAAGATAAGATAAACTTCATTGTCCCAAACTGGAAATTTGTTTTGGGCACAGGATGCATAGCAGATAAAACCATCATGTAGGCTACAACCAAGACACACAGTAGACGACCATGCAGTACAGCAAAAACGCCAATTTAAATAACATGATTGCACAATCAGGACTACTGAGCAAAAATAAATACATCAACTTTGTCTTAACAGTTAAGGCTAAAAGAAGAAAAGCTCCTTAAGGTTGCACTAGCCCAGGAGATAATAATTAAAAGTGCAAACTGTAGTATAGATGATGCAAATAAAATATAGTAGTGCAAATGAAACTTGCAAATAAAACTGAAGTGCAAGTAAAAACGTTCTAAAGTGTGCAACAGGTCAGTAGTCACAATAGCAGCCCTGCTCTGCCAGGGAGACATCACAGGGCCAGCAGACAAAGAGAGAGTATAAAGCAGCAGAAAATGAAGACACTCAAGTAAAGTTCAAGTACCTCAAAACTGTACTTAAGTACAGTACTTGAGTAAATATACATAGTTACTTCCCACTACTGCAAACATGCATTTTTTTAATAGCTTTGCATACTGTATCAACTCAGAGGCACATGATAGTCAGGTATTTCCAGCACTCAGTATGCTACAGAGAAGTATGGAGGCTTGCAGGTATCAGAGCCGAGCATACCACCCACATACAGTGAGGCATGAACAGCAGGCCTGTCTGTCCACCGAGGATAGTAGATAATGATCACCTGCTCTCAGCAGACAGTCTGTCTCCCCTGAACTGATAGGGAAACACAGATCTCAAAAAGTGAGCAACCAGTGGAAAGACAGCTATGTCTTTGGCAGGGATTAGAGGGCATTTAGGGTTAGTGGTTGTTATCGCTGTGAGGTTATTAATTGGAGTAACACTGAATACCTAGCTTTTCTAAAAGATGCACAGCTCTATCGAGTCTATTCTTTTTTGATAAAGTTAGTACATGTCAGAATTAGTGAGAGCATGGCTATATCAAACCTTAGCTCCAAGTGGTATTGAGGTAATTTTCATGACATGAAACCTGTCATGCTGACATAATCTGGAGTTTTCCATTTGCTCTAAAGAATGTCTATTAAAGAATCACTATTAAAGTCAAGGACTCCAGGCGAGGAAAGTTTCAGTCCATAAACTAAACTTACTTGACAAAGTACAGCTTGTCTCATGTATTAAATCAAGATAGATATTATAAAAATGGTACAGTATATCACAGGATGTTTCTCTCAATGTTAAAGACCTTTTCTTTAAGAAAATGTAGGCTTAACGTCCAGAGAGAGTCAGAGAGACACTAGGCAGGAATGAATTCTGATGTCTCATCTGCTCTTCTGAACTTCCCTCTCTGATTTCTCAGGTTTTTTTAATAACTAATGAAAGTGACAAATGAAAACTGGACAGCCCTCGGTCCTGTTTCTTGCTGAGAAAGCTATAGATTTACCTCCCGATGTCATATGAGTGAAGTGAGGCGCCAGGCTAAACACAATCTGTGTAGTTAAAGCTATCTGAGACTGAGGAAGAATGCAGCAAAAGGGCCAAAAACAAAGATCATGAATGCTGGGTTTAGACAAAATGAAAAAATGAAGAGTTGCGGTCCTCGAACATCTTCAAATAAACCTCAAGTCTGAGCCAAGAAAAAAGGTTTCAAGGCTGTATTCAAGAACTAAAGCTGTGTTTTCAAATGATACACAGACCTCATGTTTTAACTGATTAACTTAAGATGACTATAAAATATCACAGGTGTGATCTGTCAAGAACATACTCTACTAAAAGCATCAAGTATTTGCAAGACCTTTCCTTTTTATTTTTATACGGTGCAACAGTTTGTGGTGGTAATGTGTATCAACATGATGAAAACAAAATATTTTATTGGAATCATGTATAAAAATAATGCCATATTGTAACTCAATTCAGCAACCTTTAATAAAATGACTTTCCAGTAAACTATGAATCTAAACTCACAGTTAACAGAGTAATATCACTAACACAAAAAAGTTTATGTAATAACAATGACATGCCATTAAGGTAACATTCATTTTTTATTGTCATTATTGTTACATTTACAAGAACAAAAGTATGTTGAGATATGATGTAACTTTGACTAACTCTGACTATTGGAGGAGACCTAGCTGAATTTGTCTTGTTTAAGAGCAATGTGCACAGATTACATTTCAGAAATGTGCAATTTCTTGCCAATGTCCTGAAACATAATGACATCAAAATCAGCATTTGTACAGAGATAATGTTACTTTTATAAATGTATAGAAAATGTACTTTATCCTGACTGTGCAGCGTTGCAGCATGATTTATTTATTTTTATTTATTTATTCATTAGATCCCCATTAGCTGCTGGAACTTAACAGCAGCTACTCTTCCTGGCGTCTCACCAAGTTCATCAACCAAAAATGCAGCAAACATAAAATACATTTACATTCATACTCACAAACAAACACGACACCTGCTCAAAACCTAATCCAAATAATACTGTAGCTCTACATGCTGACAATTCATTTCAAATTCATTTTTAAGGATCACTTGACATTGCATTTTCTGAGTTACCATAATAATAAAAGAAAGCAAATAGCTCAGTTTTACACCTTCCAACCAGATATATAAAGTCCAACATATAAACAGTAAAAATATTTTTTCATACCTGCTGGGTGAATAAAAATAGTTTTAGCTTTTTCTTAAAACTCATAACATTACTTTCTGAGACCAGAAAAAATGGTAATTCATCCCATGCCACCATTGCTCTGTAATGCATTGTTTTCTGTTTTAAATTAGTTCTACATAGGGGTAACAAAAACCGACCCTCAGACGACTGTCGAGTAAAATGATAGTGTGTATCTGAAAAAAATGCTAAAGTCCTGTACAATATTTCTGGTGTTTTTGTTGTTATTATGTTTTTGATAAGACAAATTAGTGAATATTGCACCCTGCATTTTACACTTAACCAACCTAAACAATCATTCATTGTACTTACATTGAGGCAATTGAGGTGATAGAGGCAAAATACCGTATGTAATTTTTTGGGGCCGGGATGAACTGTCCCTTTAGGTACAGTTTTGAAATACCCGTGCTTGAATATCTTTTTAATTTGTGACACTTTACGCTCCACAAACTTTTAGAGGGAAATACTTTACTTCTCTATAACATTCATCTGACAGCTCACTTGCAAAACATACAGTCTGATGAGTTTAAAGATGTGGTGTATTTAAAGCTAACACCACCTGAGCCAACATTATAATGACACCTACAGTTACACTTGCTCGGCAATAAGCAATCTGAGGAGGAGCCATGTTTTTGATGTATATGATTACCTGTATTCTAGAGGTAAATTTGTTGCCTCTATGTCAATAAAGTAAGTATATTCTGTGTGCTTTTGCATGTAATGGAGTATTTTACATTAAAGCTGTTGCTTGAGGTACCAGCAGTCAGGACAAGGAACTTCAAAGAAAAAAACACTGACTTTCGACCTGCAACAACCAGGAATTTCCCTGCAGTCATACTCCAAATACCTTTTACGCACAGATGGTGACTGCACAGCTGCAGAGCTCACCTTAACAGATCAGGTGGCTCAGCACCTTTGCCTCTCTTCTTCCTGCATGCTGACATATTGATACAACAGTTAAAAGGCGTGTGTGTGCTGTTGACGCTGAGGCAACAGGATACTGTGATGTTTGTAAGGGAAATGAGTGATGTCCAGCTGCAGACGTTTTCTCAGCTCTCTCCGCTTTATCTTTAAAATCAGGCAGAGAGACCAATGCTCTTGGTTTCAAATCTTTTTGAAGGCTGTTTCAAACGAGAGGAGCAGAGCACATAAAAGCTCTCTTTCCAAGCTTGGTCTGTGCGCGAGGAATAGATAACAAGATTAAATCTTGAGATCTCAGACTATGACTACAGTCAGATCTCTGTCCAATCAAAGAGCGCATGTATGATGGGAGTTTACCCAGCATAGCTTTGTAAATGAATATACCAATGACTGAAAGGTCAAAGATGGCCAGCCAGCCCTGGAGTAAAGTGTACAGCGAGGGCTTTATAATGTCTCACACATCTCAGTGCATTGTGATATACAGTATCCAACATGTGCAAGCAAATTGCAGATGCACTCAGCACACAGATCACTCGACGAATTACCGTCCTTATCATGCTTTTTACTCATGACTTGTACAAATAACGTATGTGTCAATACAACAATGTCGTGCCATCGCTTGAGAGAGATAGTTTGGTCTTGGCTGATGTTGTGTATTCAGTTGAAACTTTTCACAGCAGACACTTTGACTTATAATAATAATAATAACAATATCTCGACCTTATTCAGGTGTCCCATTGAGCCATGACAGTCGGACAGTGAGCCAGCACGCACAATGTGGCGACCTTATCATTTACAACTGTGCTTTTCCTCCTCTGATGTGTCAAGATGTTGTCTGTAAAATCACTCATCCTATCAGAAATGACAACAAATACAAATGAAATACGGTAAAAAATACTCTTCAAAGCTGGCTGGTTGTCAGCAGTGTCATTGTGAAAATATTTTATTTAATTTTAGTAGAGAGGCAGGGTTATAAGGTCATTTTCATCAGTAACTGTGATATTACAACAAAGATTTAAATAGTGATATGCTACTATTAACCAAGGCATTGTGTAACATCACATCAAACAATCAGTGCCATGTAAAAATAATAGACTATAATTCAACCTGACAGTTTCTCCCTGATTACTGAGTAAAATCTATGCTCAGATAATAAACATGTATGCTTTGACTGCAGCGGAGCGAGCATGTATGAAACATGACTCCCAGAGGCACCTGTAAAGCTGCGATCAGTGATAAAAGGAAATGACAGTATGTGTTGTGGCTTCTGTCTCAACACGAGCACATGTGGCAGACCACAGCCGACTCCTCGACTGACAGTAGTCATTTCAGGCACCACTCCCAGACCTCCCTAATCCATAGATTACAAGAAACCTGACTTCCCCCTGCTAGTGACAGACCAGACAACCCACTTGATCTGATGAGATGGGTCTGCGACAGACACAAAGTCAACATCACAGTCAAAACAAGGGCTGAGTAAAAACGTTTGAGGCACCACTGTTGTTTGCCACACTTCGGCACATGTCCTCTCACAGTCTTTAATATGAGACTCATTTTAGAAGACGTGTGCATGTATGGACATTTCACAGGTGATAAATGTGATCACTTCTTCCAGTCTTCTGACTCTGCTTGTTGGCTGAATTCCCGCACTAGGCGCGGCCCTGTCTCAGGTGATGAGATGCTCTAGTTCCCTGTTCAGTTCATGGTGCCATTGACCCGTGCCTCCTCCCACAATGCATCCCTTTGTAGGGTTCTACATGACAGCCTGTCAACCAGCCCTGTGCCAGTCTGGCCCTGCAGCCCACATCTTCAGTAAGCCACTCCCAGCTCCAACCTCCACCTCTCTACTGTTTGCATCGGCTGCCTTAACTGAGGTTATCACACTAACAGACACTCCAGACTCATAGAGGATGATAATGTTAGTGTACGTGACCTGGACATCCTCACATATAGTTGATCTTTATGATTCCAAACACATCCACTGGTTTGTAAGATCTTCTCTCTCGTAATGGCTGTTATCAATTATGGACTGATGCCTTCCTTTGTGGTGGAGACAAATGTCTCAGTCTCAGGTTTAAGGTAAAAATAACATTGTGGCTGGCTTACTGTCAATAATGAGTGTGATCTCTGCCAAGATAAAGTCAACGAGGATTCCTCAGTGACAGATTGCATGCTGACAGCGTCCTTGTTCCTGGAGTGATTGTCGTCCACACAGAGGTTGAAAACTCAGTCAGTGTATCATTCATTAGCCCCATAATTACACAGATGGTGTTTTATTACATTTGCACCTAAGCACTTCGCTGATGGTCCCGTCTTTAAAGGCTTTTCAGCATCTTATTGAAAAATTACTGGACAGAATCAAACTGATGACCTTCCTGTCTGACTTGTTTCCTCACTACAGATTAGCCTGTCGCCACACATGTTTGTTAGAAGCTTTTATGCAAAGCTTTGTTACTGTATGCTCTGGCCTCTTTCCACAGAACTACTGGGAGGACTGATGTCAGATAGGAGCGAGGATTGTGACATCTCATTGACAAATGATTTCTATCTGCCTGCAACTCACTGCAGCCTCTCCCAGTTAGCACGAGTTATGTGGCTGAGTTCAGATCACATTTATCTGATAAGGACATTGCCAAATACCAACCTTGCCTGAATAATCACCATGCTTGTTCCCACATGAGAATATTTTTCTATTATTTACTCTGAACAACAATTTTTAAAGCTCCCTCACACACTGGGTTACTTCAATGGCTGTACCAAAAATAGATTCCTTTTGTTATGAGAATTTAGGGTATCATTTCTCCTGCTTGGCTCAGTTCTCTGGTTGCTAAAACCTCAAGTATTCAAAGAAAAAGCTGTGGTTGTCAAATACCTTTTTTTTTTTCAGGTTTCCAAAATTTGAATGGCTGTTTCCACCTACAAAGTCTATGTCAGCAAAATATCAATATAAACATTATATTATGTATACATTAGATATTTATCACCTCCTATCACCTTCTGTGCTTTGAATAACTCAATGCAGTATGTATTGAAGTCAGTAGCTGTCTAATTGTTACTCTCCTGCGCCATCTTGTGGAGGAGAATGGAAAATACACTTATCATTCAGTTGAGGCAGGTCAGTCAAGGCCACGATCTTAAAACACCTTAACCTCCCTCAACCCCAATTATGATGTCACTACATTTGATGAGCTATACATGTGATAAAAATCATGTACAATAAATATGCATCATAGAAATGACATTTCATGTTTAGTAAAATATGATTAGGTAAGATAAGGTTGCATCAGCGCAAAGATAGAGAAGTAAGTACAAATAAAAGCTAATGAATAAACAAATAAGAAGTGAGGTAAAATAATGAAGCATATAAAATAGAAATAAAACCAAGAGCTATAGACAAATTCAAGCAAAAATATAAGGAAAGCAATATGTACACACACACACACACAGTACCCACATCTTAAAGGAAAGTACCACCTAAATTAATAATTCTAATGTTATTTACATAGACTTGGAAAGTTCAGACATTTGTGGTCATGACCTACTCTCTTTCAAAGCCAGGAACCAGAGAAGTAAGTCTAATAATATGATTATTATGGGGCTCCTACATATTGTTCTTTTGAAAATTCAACAATTTTTGAGAGGACTTGTGATGCCATCAAGTGTAAAGTCTGGGTCTGCTCCACTGACAGTGAATGGGAGCCTGATTTTGTCAACCCATAGAATGTTTTTTTTTTTTTGCTTTTTTATACCCAAATGAGATTTATTCTATTGTAATGTTCTCAGTAAATGAAACTAAAAATAACTAATTCCCCTGTGTGCTCTCAGTCTTATCTAGAACATATTTCCAATGCATTGTTAATGGAGCAGCTCCAGACTTTATACCCTATGACATCACAAGTTTGAGTTTTAGCACTCTAGTTTTTGAATTTCAGAGAAAGTTGTATTACCGTCACTAATCAAAGTGACACAGTTGTGTGATGAGTATTAGCAAAGCCAGCAATGTAGTAAATGTCCAGTGTGTACTAGTGTAGTATGATAGACAATCACATATGAGATATTATATAAAATCTTGATGTCCAAAATATTCTCATGTATCACTGCAAAATAACATGCAAGAATGCATTAACTTTATGCAGTAGAAAAATAAAAAGTTTGTTGTGGATACAATGTAAACTGAGGTTTAACATGTTTGTGAGGGAATATTCTGCTTCGGTTGTATTTCTAAATTGTGGCAGCAGAGGGCAGCAGACTGACACTCTTCAGGGCTGCAGACCGAATGTGTGAATCTACTCAATTTAATGGAACCTGCTGATATTGAATGTGAGGATGCTTTGATGCTACGGTGTGTTTCATATGTTTGAAATACAGTGTAAAATGCCTGTGGCAGAGTATGCATGACATTTGTTTTGAACCACAATGCACTCTATCTTCCCAGAAAAATCAAGAATGATGATCACACACAGCCAATTACAGCAGAATACTGATGAAACCAAGGTTATGCATTTCTCTAATGCCAGGAAGAAGCCTGTGGACTCTTCTGATGTTATTACTGCTCAGGGAGAGACATTAGAGGCTGTCACTTGTTGCAAATATCTCAGTATTTGGCTTTATGACTCCCTGTATTTTAAAACTCAGGTTGATAATCTTCTTTTAAAGCAGAAGCCCTGTTTGTCCTTTGAGGCTTGGAACAGACTGGTTGCTGCTACGTTTGTACTGGTTCTGGATTATGGTGATTTGTTGTACATAAATGCATCTGCACATTATTTGCACATGTTAGATACTGTACACAGTACAGGGCTGGTTGGCCATCTTTGACCTTTCGTAGGCTCAGTCACTGGCATTTGTTCACCTATAAAGCCATACTGGGTAAACTCCCTTCGTACATTTGTGCATAGGTGTTCCAGTATTTCTACATGTTGCTGTATATCTTTTTTGTTTTTATTGTGTAGTTGATCGGCTTTAACTTTTTGTGTGCTGCTGTCTTGGCCAGGTCTCTCTTGTAAAAGAGATAATTGGACTTACATGGTTAAATATGGGTTAAATTAATAAATTAAATAAAACTCAGGAACCAACAACAACCTCATCTTTATGCTTTTTGTCATTAAAGGTTTGGTTTATCTTGTGGTATCATATAATCATGAATGCAAATCAGCAGAGATACTATAAAAAGAGCAGATTTTCATGTTTTTCGACATATGTTTATGCAGAAAATGCTCCTGTGTTATGCCTGCTGAACCTCATACCATGACCTCAGACATGACAAACAAAGTCCAAGGATGTAGGCTTGATGGTCCTTTACATGCTGATACGCTGTGTGGGGCGTAACCCCTGAATAAAAAGATCACCAAAACAAAGGGCCCTTCTTTAAACTCTGGCAAAAGCAGGAAGAATGTTTTGCCCATTAAATGAATTCAGCGCTAAAAAAACATCAATGCCTGAAAAATGTTTTGTGTTATGCCCCGTGGTGACTCCATAGTTTTAATGCTCCTTGACTTGGTGAGAAGGTTGGTAAACAACATCCAATGCCGGACCTGGTGACCCCCCACCCCCCACCCCCCCACCCCCAGTTTCGTCATTCCAACACGTCCCGTTCCAGATAACTTTGAAGTCAAAGACAAAAAGAGGAAAATGTATCCCCGGGGTCTTTGGAATTCATGTGAGGAACCACAAAAACAACACTTCATCAGGGGCACCATGCAGAATGGTGATCAGCAATATATGGGGGAATTCAAATGAGAAGCATTGTGTGAGGGAAAAGCCAAAGAGATTTGTCTCGTCCCTGGCCCCTTCCTCCTTTTTACCATCCTCTCATGAGTGACTTTGATGTGGACAAGATGATTGAAAAACAAAGCGCCGTGGCTCGATTTAATTCCAGTGGAGAAAAGGTTAGTGGGATGAGTGGGTGGGACGGGGAAGCCAGGGGGGGAGAATGCAGTTTCATAAGAGAGACACAAGAAAATCACATTTCAGTCAGTATATCAATCTGCCATGTAAAGGAGGGGAGCGCAGAGGAAGGAGGGAGGGCGAGGAGGAGATACAGAGCAGTGTAAAGTGAGCGGGGTGTGAGAAAAGGAGCTCCAGTTGATCGCTCTTTAGAAAAGGCCCCCCACTCTCCTGCTGGGTCCTGCTCAGCTCTTGTCCTCCTGGTACAATGCTGGTGGAGCGGCTGCCCCCACCACCACCACCCCCTGAGCCCCCACCCCATGTGCCCCCCAGCTGCCCTCCATGTGCTGGAGCTACGTTGACAGCCTGGACCCCAGACCCCAGCATATGGAGGCCAGACCAAGAGGCCTGCTCTGCAATGTGCTCCACAGCTGGGGCTCTGCTGGAGTGGGCAGCAGAGCTTCATGCAGCCACATGCTCTCTTCACCCACCATGTTCAACTGATTGGTGTAGACAAGCTGAAAATTGGCAGACTCATGAGGTCAGTTCACCCAAATTGTGAAAGAAAAAACATATTTTCTCACTTACCTTTAGTGATATGCAGATACTGTTGAGATCTGTTGTCGTGATTTCTGCCACCTCCCTGACACAAAGGGTCTTTTCTTACAGCGGACATTTTAACTTATTGAAGTAGAGTGCTAGATGGATGACACTCCTGGTAGCTCATTGTTTCTGGTTACTTTCATACGACTTATTTTTTCAGTTAAAGTTACAACAGGCCCTTTTCACAGCAGTTTGACTTGTCATCGTAGGAAAAGCACAGGTGTCACTGAAAACATTAACAGTGGCTCTGTTCTATTCGAGTGTCCCAGTGAGCTGTGACAGTGATTCATCATTAACTTTATCATTTATACCTGTGCTTTTTCTGTTGTGACATGTCAAATGTGCATCTGTGAGAAAGGCCTCGGTGAATGGAATTTTGTTTGTGGTGCTCAAAACTCTGAAAAGTTCCATGTTTGTCCACAACAGAGGATATTTCTTTGACTGAAAGTTTGCCTCCAGCCCAGCAGAAGGTTCATAGATACTTGTTTTTGGTATATGAAATGGTCAAATCTTAGGATATATATTTAAGGGGAGACACCAACTTTTAACTCATAGATACCACTATGAAACTTCTCCAGCTGATTACTTACATTAAAACAATTATTTTTCATTTTTACAAGTTTCCTAAAATTTTAGGATTGAAAATCTAGTTAAAATTATTGTATTATCTTTGCAATATAATATAAATGCACTACTTTGCAGATATTTCCAGAACAAAAACAAAACAAAAACATCTTCATCATGTTCATCATTTTGAGAAAGCAGCCTTTAAAGATTTATATTGTAAAATTCCACACATTTGTAGGGTAAAAAAAATGTAACTAATAGATATCACCATAAAAACTTCTCCCAGTTGCTGTGACTTACACTAAGCCAGTCATTTTTTGTATAAGAAGACTACTGAAGCAAAATAGCCAAAACACTCAAAATTGACTGCTGCATTTAAAAAACAATGTTTCAATGTTTTTAACTCACTCCAAGCCCAAGTCTTGTGAGAGCAATCCACATACAGGGAATCAGAATCAGAATCAGAAATATGTACTTTTTTGATCCCCAGGGAAAATTGAGATATGTGACAGCTTAGAGAATTATAAGACCATAAAAAAACAAGCATATAAAAATATAAAAATGTGACTCCTGTTATTGATTTGTTTCTTTCAGTGGTGTTTTTTATTTAGCTGAAATAGTCATTTCAATGTATGGGCCTCATGAATAAATGTATAAGCTGTGTGGCTATGAATGACCTGCCTGTCATCGTTTTATATTGCATCAAGATTTTTGCCATTTTGTCAGAACTTGACATTTGAATGGGCAAGTCTGAAATTCAATTCCTTTTTTTTCTGATATAAATCTGACTTGAGTCCAAATCTCATGTCCCAGGTGTACAGCTCTGGGGCTCTAGACAAATTTATGAGTCCTGCAGGGCTTTTGCATGCTCAGATTTTGCAGCCATCAGAAAAATAACATCTTCAGTTCAACTTTAATATGGCATGGATTAGGCCCTAGAACAAGCAGATATAGAAGAATACAGTACAGCATGTAATGTGTGAGCAAACGTCTGAATCATCTTCAGTGACATTTTAAGGAAAATATTTGTTATTTTGTGTTCAATAAATTAAGTAAATACATACAGGTCCATATCTGCTTAAACAGGAAAATGACTATCATGTCACCGTCCCTGATACAGCCACTGAGAGGCCACAGGACCAACCAGTAACTGAGCTCCAGTAACCCTCGTATTTACACTTCACACATTTACACATCATTTAGAGCCCATGAATCAAACTATGAACTGAGTACACTTGTCAGTTGCAGCGAGAGCTTTAATTTTTGGCCCGTCCTCAACCCCTCAATTCTGACACGAACTAATGTTGACTCATGGCAGGAATATGTGGTCATTCTGATGCTAATGGAAGCTTCAGCCTCCTACTTCACCACACAGCCCTCGCTCTCGATACAGCTCCACTCAACCTGATCCCAGTGTGTGTGTGTGTGTGCGTGTGTGTGAGAGTGTGTGTGTGAGAGAGATAGATAAAGGGACAGGAAGAGAGGGAGACAAAAAAAGGGAAAAGTGACGAGATGGTTATGTGGGAGGAAGCACTTGTTATCTTTTACCAGGTTGCTTTTCACAATAACACCACAGAACAGTAATGTAGTGCTTCATACAAAAAAGCATGTTGATGAAGCCAAGCTAAAGCCACTTTTTTTCATTGTCCTGCATGTTAAAGCCTTGTTTTTGTCACACACACACACAGGATTGCAGTGATTGTGCTCGTTACCTGTCTGGGTGGCTTTGGCTGTCAGCCCTGTGTTGGTGGAGACAAGGGTCACCAGTCAGCAGTATGACCCTTTAATACCACGCGGATGCTTGCTGCTTGGCCTGGCATGGCACAATACAGTGCTGGAGCAAGGACAGGTGGTCATTAAAACTGCTGTAATCCCCTCCATGAATAGCTCATGGGCAAGAAGACAGAGAGAGAAAGCGAAGGAGGGAGAGATAGGGAGAGAAAGACAAAGAGAAAGAGACAGACAGGGCAACAGGGAGAGGTGAGGGTGGGGAGCGTTTGATGCTTGGACCGTGGGGCTCTTTAGCACAGTCTGCGGGCCGTGCTTCAGAGCGGATGTGTTAACAGTTTCAGGCTCAATGGAGGGAGAAATCCCCACAAAGGGAGGTGTACAAATATTGTGGGAAATCCGTCCGCTCTTTAATATTTCATGAAGGCCCACAATCTATTCATGGGACTCCATTCCTTTGGAGGGGCCCACATTCAGGCTCACTCCGCAGGCTCAATGGGCAGCCCTTAATTGAGTGCCCGCTCATTCTTCATCTCCCTGGCAGATTGTTCCCCATGAAAGCCCCTGCCTCTTCATCCTCCTCTTCTTCTCCCTGAGAGTGGCCAAAGAAAAGGGGGCATGCCTTGCTGGTGGTGCATGTGGGAGGGTGAAATAAGTGAGGGGGGGCTAGTTGTGGATCAAATATGATAATAGGGCAAGAGGGGATGGTAGTGCAGAGAGAGGTGGGGGTAGGGGGCTAATCCTCGGGGTGGGTGATGGAGAGGAGGGGGGTACATTCCCCTAGATGGTAGGAGTGCGTGTGGTAGCAAGTCCGTGGGTGTTTGTCTCTTGGGAAAGGCAGCGTGTGTATGTGGTGGGCAGGGCCTGGTTAAAGGAGCTGTGTGTAGGATTTATGAGGATCTATTGGCAGAAATAGAATAAAATATTGAATATTTATTGTGTTTTCATTAATTTATAATCACCTGAAATATGGAATCACTCTGTTTGAGCTGTTTATATCTGCATAGGGAGCGGGTCCTCATCCACAGAGTCCGCCATGTTGCACTGCTATGTTTCTACCGTAGCCCAGAACACCCAAACCAAACACCGGCTCTCACCATAGGTTTTCCTATGCCTGGAGCGGTATCCACCTGGTTGCAATCTGCAAATGCACCACTACATGCCTTTAAATCCTACATGCTGCATCTTTTGGGGTGCTAAGCATGGAAAGAGCAAGTTGGTGTCAATTTTCTTGCCATCTTTTTTCTTCTATTAGATAAAAGAGACTGGTAAAGACTGCAAGAGTAAAAGGAATAGCATGTCAGGGTTGGCTCTCCTCTTAATGAACAAGTTTCTTCAGGTCAGGTCAACAAGGATCCCTGGTGAATACACTAATAGGGTGCCCTGTGCGTTGGCATCAGACACTGAGGGGCATATTAAAGTGTCAGTATTTGACGACCTGGGAATGAGAACAGGTTGGTTTTAGAGACTAAGAGGATATCTTGACCCCTGCTGCTTCAATTTTTTTTCAAAAATATCTGTACTCTGTGAGTCATTTAACTTTATGGAGGTGTGATTCAAAATATTTTGGAGTAACCTGTGAATTTTATCAAAGAAAAACGCAAGAACAGAATATGAAAGTGCTCACCCCAAGTGTTCATGAATGTAGTGCTGATTTATCTGGCAAATATGTTGACCCCCCACGTAGTGGAGCTTTCAGCATCTCATTCTCTTCATTTTGACATTTCATCACTGCAGTACATCCAACCGTCTTGGCCCCACCTTCAGTCATGACAACAATGAAAGCAAGTTCACCCAAAAGTTATCCACCAAATCATAGCCAGAACATTTGATTTATTGCTTTTGATCTTCTTTGGAAAATTTGATCTCTGGCAGATCAAAACTTGTGTCCGTGGACTTTGTGGATGAAGATCTTGCAGATTAATGCTAAGACTCCATCATAAATGTACACCTCATGCCTGCACTGAGCACTTCATCCGGCCTTAGGCTGCCTCAGTGTCCTGACTCAAGGTGGACAGCCAGCTGGGAGTGTGACCTGGGGGCTCCGGCATAATCAGGGTTCCTGTGGGACTCCAGCTGCAGCCCGGGCTCCTGATCCCTGATTAAAGGTCATCCTGTTCCTTCTAAGGGCCTGTAAGACCCTGGGAGCCTGGCTCGCTCTCAGTGACTCCCCTTCACCCCTCCGATGTGTGTCCAACAGGCTTATGCTAGCTCATGAGGGATGGAGAGGACCTGCAGAGAGGAGTCCCAGAGAGAGGAAAATCCTCTACATCCACGGCACAGACTCGCATTCACACACACAGAAAACACAAGCAAAGATATACACACACAAACACTGGATGCATAATTTATCCCTGTGGTACCACGCCTGGTATCCAGCCCATGCACCCCCCTGGTGGAGTGTGGCAGAGCCATGCTAAATGGATTCTGCAGAGGAAGAGATTTAAGGCTTTCATAGCGCTCAGTGTGTTTCAGGCAGCCGCATCTCGGGGCTTTGATGGATTGTTCTCAGGTTCATTTTTGGATTTTCAGACAGATTTTGTAGTGGTGACCTGGCTGTGACTCAGTGCTGCCAGGGTTTACTGGGATTTGTATGAACACGGGATTCAATTTTGTTTTAAAAGAGATTGTCCTGTATGTGATCTTTAATGGGTCCAGCCACACGTGTTGCAGAGTTTTCTGTTCTCCATGCAGCTTCTTGCAAAAGGAGAAGGTTGTGTCAGAAACCTCCACCCTACTGTACTTCTTTTTTAATCAAATAATAATGCCAAAATTCAGCAAAGTAGCTGATCTGGCATGTTAGACATACACTTGATGATTGATGATTGAAAAGTTCAGCCGAAATTTAAGTTTCCTGCAAGCCACCCATGAAAATACAGGAAGGAACACTAAGTTTAATACTGTGAAGTCAGCTACACCTATACAGATTTTTTCTGAAGTGAGTATTTGTTTAAAAGATCTTCATTTTACAAAATATCTCCATCCACAGGAGAACACAAAAATGACTCCAAACACTCTCCCCTCTTCACAGAGGTAGTAAAGTGTACAGGCTGACGTTACCTTTTCAAAACACCTTCTGGAGATCCCATCACTGTTGATTCACATTCAATATAAGGATAAAGGAGCTCACTCAAAGACACAAGTGAGGATCTGGACATGCTTGAGTTTTCCTTCAATTCCTTATCGTCAACAAAAACCCTCTGGAAAGTGTACCAGTATCTCCTGTATGCAAAACTGTCATCTCTGGCAGACTGTAAACCCTGGATGTTGAGATGGAGCAAAAATATTGGGTGCAGCAGATGCCTCTGTTCAGCTGTTAGTCATGCAGGCAGCAATAGTAGGTTTAAGTGTAAAATAGTCATTAGACCAAGCAGTGTTACCAAACTAGGTAAACTGATAGTCTGCCATTGTTGTGGTGGCTTCCAGTGTATGCTTATCTCACAAAGCAACAATGGGCATGCACAAATTGAGGAGATTATTTAATTGTTTCCCAAACACTTTGTTCTACATGTCCACACAGATACACAGGAGTTTTAGAAAATCTGCAACTCAGAATGTGTTTCAAAAAGTCCATTTGTGTTTGAATGAGAGGCCAAAATGTGGAGGAAAATTACAAAAATATTCAATAAGACAGGGTCTAAGTCTGGAACTTGCTGCCATGCAGGAGCCTGGAGGAGGAAAGGTCTTTGACTGAATCTTATAATTTGATTGTACTTTGCTTGTTAACCTAACAAGTGCAGATGATTAAATTCGCTGACATAATCCCTGGCGGCCCACATGGGCTCAGGAGGAAGTGGTTCAGTCTAATCCAGCCATCTCCGGATATGGGACTCTCTCACTATGGGCCGCTCCACTGGGCCTTTGTATCAGCAGGTATTAACACCACAAGTGCCGCCTGAGACTGAGATGGGCACATGATTAGGAGAACTACTGACCGGCTTGGCTGAAAGCTCAGGGAAGGGGGGAGCTGATGGTGGCTTTTATTCATCGACGCATAACTTCGCACAACTTCTACTTTACATGACTGCATCTCAGAATGTATAAGGACTGATCAAAGTTACACTAGTTACTCATTTTACTATGTATTCTTTCCTGATTTTATTCATTAAGCCTCTGAACAACACCATGAATACTCAGCCTTCTCATTAATTGCTCCCAGTGTTGTGTTAAAAAGTTTGACCTGCTGCAGCCCTCTTCTATAAATTAATTCTGCTAAGTGGCAGCACACAAGCCCCCGAATTATTTATACTTTTACTATTGGTCAGGGTGTCACTTAGATAAACACAGTGGAGGTTCATCTCATCTGAGCCACAAAAAGCCAGAGTGTGCCGCTACCAATGGCTCCGCTGAACTTTGACCCTGATGGGTCACAGAGAGCATTTGTCCCTCGGTAATTGGACAGAAGGGCCCTTTCGCTCTTCATTTAACCTTTGGGGTCCAAATCTTTCTTCCCCGACTACCATAAAGCCCCTGGTCCTGACCCAGTGTTTTCAGCCCTATCTTTCCACCCCCATCACAGGCCTTTGAAAGCCGGAGAAAAGCTGGAGTGTGCTTGCCCTGTCAGAGACAATGGCAGAGTTAGTGACCCCTGACCCCGCAGGCTGAGGCCTTTCTTCCTGGATCAGGCACTGCCTTTCGCTACGGTAGGTTATTGCTCCACAGCTTGGCAACAGAAAGAGGGTAAACACTTGTTAAGATTCTTCTTCTCTCGGCTCACCCCCAGCTTCTTTTCTCTCTCGGTTGCTCGGCTTATATTTTTTTCTCTTTTGGGGGTTCGGGGTCTGTTTAAGGATGGACAGGAGTGGAGGCTGTTTGAAATTCAGGCAGCAGCTTCATAATCCATCATTCTGACAGCTCTTTGTCACCAGTCCAAAGGGGACCGAAGTCACAGTTGCTCTGAGCATGGAGGAAAATACACTAGCTAAAGTAATGTAAATGGTTTAGACATGCATCTGCTTGTGTTTAGAAGCATTTGGACATTTCCTGACAAAAGAAGCTTTTTGGACAAAAGCTTTGGTAAAAGTATGTGTATGGTCAGCTGTCCAATTTTGACATAGAGGTCTGAAAAAATTAGTTGTACTAAAAGTTAGTTGTGAGAACTTTATTGTTTTAAATATCACAGTGTTAAGTTATGTAATTTCATGTTACATTCAAAAGTGAAAAGCAGCAATTTATCAACACAATAACAAAAAAAAAGTTCTACAAAGATTTTATTGGATGTGTATTGGTGAGCTCTTGAATAACACAAGCTTGTTATCCACATGGGGTTAATTCTGGTCCCAGTTTTTCAGCCCTGCTGGGGCTCTAAATCCAACAAAATTGGGATTTCACTCCATCCAGAAGTACTTCCTTTCCTTAATCTCTTGAGTGCTGCCCTGAATCCTTGCGTATCACTGCGGTGTTACCAGGGAGACCCTGCTGCCCTCTCTAACACTGCAGCGGTCACCGCAGACAGACGATGGACCTCGTGTGTCCAGATGCTGAGCATGCGGCCGCGGCGAGAGGAGCATCCTGTGAGGCGGCTGCAACCATATGGGCTGAAAAGGAGGACTCCTCTGGAGCTGCTGGCCTTCTCCTCGGGGACAGAAGCCTATTGTTCCAGCCCTGCCCTCCATGCCACTTAATGGTGCAGAACAGCGCTGTACAGTATTGTAAGCTGCTCTCTGCTCCTTTTGCCCTGTCGGGCCCTCAATAGCAGGGCCCTCTCCCTCTTTCCCTCTCACTCCCTCTCACTCAGTGGGTGTTTTAGTGCCCTCTTCTTTCATCCCTTTCTTCAGCTGCCTCCTCCCTTTGCTACTTTTGCTGGGTTGCTCAATGTTCGCTTGAGTGATGGTCTAATTGTCAAGGAACAATTAAGCCATCTGATTTCTCCCCTCTCCTCTTGTCATGTCCGCTTTGTTTTAGAATGGGGCCGCCTGAGTACAGGAAAGGGCTGGAGGTCACTTCAATATCTGTCTGGGCTTCGATGTAAAGCCCCCACCATGTGGTCCTCAATTACACTAACCTTCCCAGATAGAGGTCCATCGAAAATATGAGACTTAACCCCTTGATTCCTTCTTAATACGATCAACCATCTTTTTATGAGTTCCAATTCTGATGATGAACTTACTACTTGTATTCATATTTATTCTGACTTATCAACAAGCTTGTGGAGAGTCAGACCTCCCAAAACCAGAGGAAAAGTGATTTATTGGCCCTTGTCTAATAATCAATCCACTCTAAGGCCTCCCCCTTGTAGGCCCAATAAATCTGTCTCTCCTTCTGTAGACACCAAGAAATATGTTCCCTTTTAATAGACAGGTGAACCAAACAGCTGGGAGACAGCTTTGCCCAAGATGGGATGTCTGCACACTTTTACCCCCGCCGCTCCTATTGTTAGTGTAATGTCACATCTGTGACCCTGTCTGCTCCCTTCTCCCATTTTGTCTTTCATCCTCTTCTCTGCTCATACCTTCCGCTCCATTTCATACTGTCTGGGTTCCTCCCTACGTGTGGAGGCAAGGCTCAGCACTGTAGTGCTGCAAAAGGACGACTGGACACGCGCGTCAGATCCTGTTTTAATTTGATCCTCCTCCCGAGACATGCAGCTGTTTCCCACATTGAAACACAGGGAAGGTAAAGGGAATCTTCAGACTGCGTGTGTGCATTCTGGGTGACATTTTCTTTCGTTTTGATCCTGCAGCTTCAGTTGGACACACCTGTAGATTATAACAATCACAGTGTTAGGTAGATTTCCTCAGTGGAATTGTCATCTTGGGATGCATTATTGCACCAGTGCCTTGACTGAAGCAGCCACAGAATATGCTTTCTGTTAGACTTTGTAAACTGACCATTGGGTCTACAATTTTGTCTCATATCTTCATAGCAGTGCTGATAAAGGAACAAAAAAAAATGTAAATGCAGATGCTCTTATACAGGACATGAGGGGTTACTGAATGGTTTTATGGTGATGTAGAAAATTATTAAATATATAAGTATTTGAATGTCACCATGAATAATAACTGTGTGAAGGTGTATGATTCATCCATGGTAATGATTTAAATAATTTTGGAGGCCTCAGAGTCCTTGATTGTCTGCATGCAGGCGTCTAAGGAGGCTCAAGGGTGTCTGAAGGCTAAAATACTGTAAAATGAGGATGTCGTAGATGTTCAGACTCCAGTGGTAGACAGATTGGAGCAAGGGTTATACAACATCGTCTTGATTCCTCTAAGCGTAGCATGATTACACACATATATAAAGGTTGAATCATTGTTCTGTTTAAGTTTTTTGGTATGTCTCTGTCCACGTGCACATGCTGTGCCAAAAGCTTTTCTAATCAGATTTGTGTTGTGATAAACATATATTCAAGTAACATCAACTGAGGCTAAACGAAATTAATTCTATTATTTATCGGAATGAAGACTGGCTAACAGAACAAGATTTTCTACATCATACAGGTATGAAAATATTGTGTATTATATACTATGGCCTTTGTGGACACCAGTCTCCGTTTAATTGAACACCTATGGGAAATCCTGAAGCAACATGTTCGACAACAAACAGGCAATAATAGAATGTGTTTTGGAAGAATGGTGTTCATTCC
The DNA here is from genome assembly GCF_006386435.1 of Epinephelus moara. Taxonomy (NCBI): domain Eukaryota; kingdom Metazoa; phylum Chordata; class Actinopteri; order Perciformes; family Serranidae; genus Epinephelus; species Epinephelus moara. The sequence goes on from NC_065521.1 coordinate 22,820,188, forward strand.
TCAGTCAAGAGCTGCAGGGACTTGAAAGAATATCTGCCAAGGAGCACTGAAGGATTAGGAGTTTGAAGGTTTGAGTCCTTGTGGTTCCTGAGTGCACAATTTTACATTCTGCAATCACATATTTCAGCTTTCCATTTTTGGTTTGGACTCTTGAAGAATGGGGTGTAACGGGAGTGGTTTGAACCCAACTGCAGCAATGAAGGCAAGCAGGACAGTTTGTAATGATCTTTAATAACCAGAATGAGAAGGCAGGCAAAACAGTTAAAGTCAGTTTCTTGGTTCAGGGTTCAGTCCAAAACTCTTGGTGTGGCACGACTAAACAGATCTAGTGAGTCACTGGCGTCTGGTGAATGCACACAAACAGTAAACAGCTCAAAAGTGTGCAGCGGAGGGAGCAGACGGGAGGTGACATCAGACGAGCAGAGGATAAGATACCAGGAGAACACAAAAAGAAAGCCAACATTGTGTGGAGCTGGCTGCAGGTTGGTTGTAACTTGCAAGGAGTTGAGGAACCAGCAGTGACAATGAGTGGATGCCGTGGTGCACACACAAAGGCAGAATGTGCAGCTATGCAGCACAGTAATCCACAGCACAGGAAATCACAGGCAGCTGAAAACAGGTAAACTCACACTGCAGAGCTGACTGGCATCCGAGAACAGAGGATTGAGTGGTTTACTGGGGAGCAGGCAGAGCAGAGGAGTCAGAGGCACGTGAGAATGGTAACAAGAAAGCAGTCAGGGAACACACACTGGAAAGTCTTGCATAGAAATGACTAAGAACAATCTGGCAACAAGAGTCTGTGAAGGTGGAGTATTTATAGTGAGGGGGAGTAATGAGCCACAGGTGAGCAGAGTTGGCTTGACGAGATGGGTGTGGTGGACCAGCAAGAGTGGGAGATCTGTGGACAGGTGATAGGCTGGTAGGCAGGTGTGGTGGAGAGGCAGGGTTGGCGGAAATTAACTGGGAGGCCGTTTACACGTTGCCGGCTATTTTCATAAACGGACATTTCACCGTCTCCGTTTTCAAAAAGATCCTCGTTTACACTTACCCGTGTATATATACACAAGAGCATGCCAAACCTGTAGGTGGCAGTGTAACGAGAAGCTCAAGCCTTCCATGTATCCATTGTCACCATAGCAACATAGGTCGCACTTTTGTTCTGGCTCATACTGTGATGTCGGCTGCCTATAACTCCGTTTATCTCCTTTTATCTCAGTTTACATGCAAACGCGCAACCGGAGTTTTCCAAAATCTCCACTCTGGCCGGAGTTTTTAGAAAGACTCATTTTCAGAGGAGAAATCTCCGTTTGTGTGTAAACGAAGGGCACAAACGAAGGAAGATGTCTCCGTTTATCAAAATCACCGTGTACGTGCAAACGGCCTCTGGGTTAAATGGGAGAGTGGCATGTATGGCAGGCAGGAAGTGTGCACTGTGACACTGGAATTCTTTCCTGCTCCACTGTAAGCACTGTGACACTGGAATTCTTTCCTGCTCCACTGTAAGCTTAATTTACATCCATCCAGCCATCCATTTTCAAAACCGCTTATCCTCTTGGGGGTCGTGGGGGGGGGTGGAGCCTATCCCAGCTGACATTGGGTGAGAGGCAGGGTACACCCTGGACAGGTCGCCAGACTATCACAGGGCTGACACATAGAGACAGACAACCATTCACACTCACATTCACACCTATGGGCAATTTAGAGTCACCACTTAACCTGCATGTCTTTGGACTGTGGGAGGAAGCTGGAGTACCCGCAGAAAACACAGGGAGAACATGCAAACTCCACACAGAAGGAGCTTAACTTACAGTTAATCAAAATCTTGTTGAAAATGTGTTTGATGGTTCTGATAATACCCAACATAAGATGTAGTCTGCACTGCTGCAAATGAGCATAGGTAGAGATTTCATGGATATGATGATGGGATGATTGATTATTGGATTGTTTTGTGTAAAAGTGTTCTGTGTGGGAAGGGAGTTTTGTTTCTTTAGAGGAAACACGTTTCTTTGTGGGGTTGCTCTTTACATATTTAACTCTTCCTTTGGTTAAAAACATGCACTTCTATAACAGTCACTGTGGATGGGAAAGTGTAAATTGGACACTTTCTCATCTGGTTTACTCCGACTGATGCAGAACCGCCGACCCTCATTTTTTCCACCGACTCCCCATCTCGCCTTAGATACTGGTTACTGACACTGTGCTTTCATTTCAGACCCTCATATCTGATCCACAAACCCTCCCATCAGCAAGTGTAGTTCATTAAAAAATCTCTGAGTTTACCTGCTTAGTCTAGTTTCTCTGGGATAGAGCATCGGTCAGCTGCCTAAAAACTACTGAGAACTAAGTAGAGTCTGTGTATTTCAGTGTGTGGAATGGACTGTGTGATGAGTTGAAACGGATGCTGAAACAGATATGTAGATGAGGAAAGGTTTTTTTAGGGGAGTGCATATTTATTTTGTAACACTAGGTGGTACTTGGACTGTAGATAAATTGGGTTTATTATTTATTTATTTAATTGGGTGGTAAATAGACTGGGGGTAGTTGTATATGAGTTGTAAATAAAATTTGGAATTTGTTGAAATAATGTATGAGTTAAAATAAGAAATGTAGGAAAGGAGTAGGGACATATAGCCTAAGTTTTACTTCTACCTACTCCTTTTCGGATACTGTTATCTTTGTCTTGTTTGGTTTTTCATGTTTTTTTATGTTTGGTTCGAAATACAGTCATTCATTCATTCATTCAAAATTAGTTGTTCTTTAATTGTACTATTTTTATGGTCAGTTCATAGATAAATTATAACTGTTAGCAACTGCATCCTAAATCATGCGGACAGTGACTTTGATGGTGTATTATGGGAGTACATTTCACTAATCATTACAAGCAAAATATTATGCAGTTGAACGTCTCGACAAAGATTAGATTATGGTTTTGTAATTGTTGTAGAAGGTAATGTTCATTGTCAAAGCAGTTAAAAGGGGCTCAGTGTTTTGCTCAGGGACACTTGGCAGATATAGGGTTGAAGTATAAAATAAAGTATGTAATATTCCTTTTGATAATCCACAGATGGTTTTGTTTAAGATGAAGCCAACCCAACGTAACAGCTCTTTCTATGCTCTGTATTTTGTTTCAATTTGCAGCATTTCAGTCCAATTCCTGATCACGTGTGCTGCCTGATAGCTGAGAATACCCATTTTTTTAATTGTCAGAGTATTTTTCACATCCCAGCTAGTGGTTAATGATCTGCCTGTGAGGGCTCGCTGTGTGACAGCAGTGCAGGGCACTGTGGTGCTAATGAGAGAAGAGGACGGCCAGGCCTCCCCTACCACACATACAGCCCTTTGTCTCTCCCTCTGCCCCCCATCATTAGCTTAATGTGGCCCTCTCCCTCAACTAAAAAGGCCACTGCCAGTTTGGCAATGGGTTCACAGATGCAAATCCCTGCCCAGTGCTAATGGAGGTAAATGAAAATTAATTGATTCTCATTCAAAGGACTTTTCAGTTGCCTGTTCTCCCTCCGTGTTTTCTTAATATGCAGACCTTGCCTCTTCAACAATACGCGCTTGCCCCTCCACCTCAACAATTCAAACATATTGCAATGTGCTTGCCATTGCTATGCAGAGCAGATGACACAAAAGCAAGCAAGGGAGCACATCGTCCTGACACCTAGGTATGCATGAGATGTGTACCTTTGCTCTTTGACCCATCATAGCCTGGCGGCTATGATGGGTCTGTCTTGTTTAACAGTTTAAAGGCAAAGTTCATTTTTTCGCCTGCCTGCAAAGGGATAGTGATGAACTCACATGAATTATTTTCCCCAGCCAAAATAAATAATGTACTGTATGCAATCCTACCAATTTCAAAGCTATTTCATCATACTGAGTTGAATGTTGCTTTTTGCAAATTCACAGGGTCAAGTTTGTAATCCGTTTTAAAGCCAAGGCTTTGACATTTCATTTTCTCCAAAAGTTAATGTGGCAGGCGGCTGTTACTGATTTATCCACAAAAAACAACTTTTACTGACACTGGGGAATTGGCAAATGCTAATTTCAGACACTTTCATCATGCATGATCTACCAATACCATGCATGTTCCTGACTTGTAGCAGCAGAGTTAAGCAGCACAGACAGATTCAATTCTCAGGCTCTCAAACAGGTTGAACAGGGCTTCACATCAGAGCCTGCTGTGTCACAGGCTTACGCAGAAAACATGAAACACCTGCTGACATGTAACTGAGGTCTTAGAATAAGTTGCATAAGTTGCTGGAACCTTGAACAAGACAAGGAGTATTCCACCAATTTTACACATGGAGCTCAGTTCATTCATCATGAGGAGTACTATTCAGCTTTCCAAAGTTTGACAAAATAACACCGACAGTGTCATCAGGGTTATCAAAGCTTGGATTTGAGACTTCAACATTTTAACACAAAGCCTGCATATCAAACCAGAAGTGTGGGATTTGACAGCATATTTAGCCACATTTCCAGCAATAACCTTTGAGGCTGAAAAATGAGGCCAACACGGAATAGCCTAAAAAATGCAGTTCTTTGAACGGCCACTTGAGGCTGGCTCCAGAAGCCAGTTAATCCTCATAGACACCCATGTTATAAGGCCCAACTTAACAGCAGAAACAAACATGCTAACTAACCCTTCATGTCAACTGTATGGGGGATGAATTTTTATGTAACTCACCTGTTTTCATTTGGGCTCAGAGTTACACATAATTAAGGGCAGGTCGCTTTGAGTGACAGGCTGTCTGCCAAGAGTGTCCTTGGCCTCTCAGTCAGATCCACCCTGCGCTCCTCCACAGCGCCTTCGTCTTGTCCAAATATGATTACTCCTGGCTCCAGAAAACCAAGATGGCGACGGCTGAAATGCCAAACTCAAGGATTAAAACTGGGAGTCCTCAAACCAATGTGTGACGTCACGGTACCACCAAACACTTTTGGTATAATACCATTAGAACCGTACCTAACCCTAAACCGTAGATCTAATTTGTGTTTCCATCACAGACAGTAAATATGCAGGGTTGTTAACGTACGGTAATAACCACACCACTGCTTCATCCAGTTCTCCCTGTATTTCCTCTTCAATGATGCAGAGAAATGTCTGCACCTTGCTGATCGCACAGAACAAGGTTGCATGACATTTTCATAACATAAAGGAACAGGCTGGAATTTTTAGTCTTTGTCACAACTGATGGTATATCTAAAAAAAAATGGGTGTGTGGTTTGTGCATTGAGCCCTTGTCTAGCAAGAGTGTTGATACTTTATTGATCAATCAGGAGACTGCAGTGTTACTAGGTCCACCTTTAAGTATAAGATCAGGGCTAAGTACCTCAACGGAGGGGTGACGAAAAAAGGGGACAGAATGGAACAGTACTGTTGGAGCCATCCACAACTTGTGACAATGGAAAAGCAAAATAATTGTTGTAACTACCTAAACCGAGCTGAACTCAGCCGGATTGCTTGGTGGGATCATGGCTTTTGAGACTAATGATCAGGATAAACTGGCCTCTGAATTTGACCGAATTAGACAGAATTTTTTTGCTTTGAATTTGACTGTTCTGTTTTTTAACGTCTCTTGTGGGTGCCCTAACTCGGGCTAAAAACTTTCCTCCTTGTTTTGTAACATCTTGAGATTTGATAGCAGGCAGTCAGTCAGCCCCATCAACACCTCTCGATACAACTACGATAATGAGGTGTGATGGATGGAGATGTCACATGTGGAAGATAAGGAAGCTTGGCTCACCGGATCCCTTCTGCTCTGCTGCTGTCTGTCCATTCTGTTTGTTTACCAATCAATCGATCACCCTCTGTTTTCCTTTTGTGATTAACCAAGCCTCCTTTTCCGTCTTCCCCCCTCTCTTGCTGGCTGAGGAGCAAAAAAATAGAGGACTAGTGAAACATTAACCAGACGGAGGAGAAGTGACAATGATGAAATGAGCCTGCAGGGATGATGCTGTTGTTATCTACCAATGGGACGATTGTTCCTGAGCCTGTAAAGTGCTGCCTGGGGTCAGCTGAGGGGTCAAAGTGGACTTTCAGCCAGGCTTTATCTTCTGGATGAGACAGGGGCTCATTATACTGATATACAAGACCATATTAGACAAATATACGACTTTCAAACTGAAGAGACAAAAGTAAATGCTTGGGATTTTATGCCATGTCTGGACAAACAGGATGTCACTCGCAGCAGTGACGCAGTTTCAGGAAGTCTTTAGGAGCATCTGAGTTGACAAGAGAGGATATATAGCCCTTATAACTGTGCGAACGTCTCATTGCTGTGTTTCTGGTTGAATTTATGGAAAGCTGTGAAAATTGCACACATGGTGTTTATCTCACCAAGTGAAAAACATCACGACCTCCCAGGAAGTGCTATTCATATAAAACTGAATCACATTCACTGGCTTTGGCCAATGACAGATAGCTTTACATCTTTCCACAGACCATACCGTGAGACCACAGTGCCCATCAATTTAACAAGCAAAAATGTACAAAAATAGTCCCCCCGCCCCATGCCTCTAAACACCACCAACACACACACACACACACACACGCACACACACACTCCCCTGCCCTACTCCAAAGTTCACACATACAAAATAACACAAAAACCAACACGTTTCAGAATCTCAAACCAATCAAACCCAATAAAACTAACAAAGCTGGGCAAGTTTTTTGAGTAGGCTATGAAAGAAAACCAGAGATGGCCCTACAATGAAAGCCAGTGAAAGGAGGGCCATTTGCTAAGCTATCATTCATGAGGTATGGGTCCCATGCCTGTACAAGCTTGCTCCCAGCTCTACACACTTGTTGCCATTGTGACACACTGGCAGAGAGAAGCCTCTGTAGTCCCGGGGATCAATTCAAACCCTGACACCGCCACACTAAACCAGGGTGCCATTTGTTCAGAGGAACCCCCCGAAACCCCTCTCCCCATCTGTCAGGGGGCCTCCGAGGCACTTTGTGTCCATGTGTATGTGTGAATGTGAGTGGGTGGGAAAGGGGGAGTGGGAGAGGAGGTTAATCAAGATTTGGATGCGGACGGGAGTGGGAGGAGGGCCTGCGCGGAGAAGGAGTGTGTGTATATGTGCGTGAGAGAGTGAATGTGTTAGGGGAGCACAGTCATTATGCTGATTTCCCTTTTTCTTTCAAGACGTTAGAAGAATACGTTCTTTTACGTCCCTCTTTTCCTTCAGCCAGGCAGTCCTCTGCCACCTATGCTGCCCACTTTTATGCTACGGCAAGGGTGGTCACAGGGACAGAAATCTGGGAATCAGGTCAATTATGGATGGTGGCTTGCTGATAAGGGAGAAAGAAAGCGAGCAAGAGAAAGAGGGTGTAACAGGGAGAGGGTGTGAGACTGCTGTTTTTTTTATCATTTGGTTGAATGCTGCTGGGTCACAGCAGCAAGCCGGGCCTGACCTGGCCGCCTGTTTTGTCAGATCTGTTGTGACGCTCCTAACTAGATCTGTTCTCACACAGACCTCCCCCTTGAGTGCCACATAAACTTGATTTTTTATTTTTTTTGCACGGTGGCTCTCCTTCCACTAGCTTCACACGCATCCGTGCACACCTGCAAATTCTCAAACCACTGCTTTGTTTTCTATTTGTGTCCGTGCTATTGATGATGCAGAAAGGACGCGACAAAGCAGGACAACTATTTGTTCTGTACTTAATTAAGTAACCGTAAGAGTCCCTTTCAAACGCTTCCGTGCGGCAAGCTGCCTCAAAGCACAACTCCTGTTCAGTTCACACATCCGTGGCCCTAAAAACCAACCAGGCACTGTTTCCCGCTGACCGCAGTGTTCGATTGGGGTTCATGTTGGTTCTTGCTCACAATGGGACAAGTGCTGACCTCTGGCCTTGGAACTGACCCCCTCTCTTCCAGGGGTTAGGTGCTGAGACAGATGTGGGTAAACTTCCCCATGTGAACAAGAGAGTGGGGCCCACTTGTTAAAGGACTCTGTTTTCTCCCTCGTCTTGGAGAAAGTAAACCTCAGAGTGGAAGGTGGGTCTAATTGGTAAGGCCTGGATACGAGGGTTCAAATAGCAGCGGACCGGCTGAAGAGTACAATGGATATTAGTGAGGAAATGAGAGACTCATGAAAAGGTTTTGGTACGTTCGTGCTGCTAATTGGCAGTGTGAAGGTGTAATGAGCATCAAAAGAAGCTTTTACTAATAGGTGCAACTAATTGCACACCTCTCTACTGCGCAAAAAGGAGCATTCGGAAGTGAAATTCTCAAGTGGAAAACAACATTGATAGAATCATATAGTGCAATGATATTTAATCAGCTTTACAAATAAATAAATACCGCATAGTTGCATGTCTTTCCCAAAAGCCAGAGAATAAAACTGAACCCTAGAAGAAACCTCCAACTTGTATCTGACAGCCTAAAATGTATTTCAAATTGTGAATCAACTCCAATTCACAGTTTCCCCTGCTTTTCTGATGAGACACCAGTAGGTGGCACTCCAGGTCTGAAGGCTCGAAGGTGATATGAGTGAATGTCTCCTCACAGAGCTGCAGGCTGAAGGAGCCCACAAAGATGATAAAATAAAGAAATATTGCAAATAATATAATATTAAAATGATGTTTAAAGTTGTCTCCAGCTTGTGTTGTGCTTAATATAGCTTATTTCTTGTGTGTAAATTGTGTCAGTCAGTCTATTGTATACTTAGTGCCTGTTTCTCAATATATTTAATAATTGATTGATTGATCATTCACTGAGTAACTTTAAAGTATGACCTACAACATTTTAATTAGTATATAGACCAAGGCAAATGTTAAGAACCCTAGAAAACATCAGGGAATAAAGATAAAGTAAAACCCCAAATTAGTTTCTGTAACCAAATTTCTTTTTTATTTTTACACAGCTAGATTTTAGATGGCAATCCTGTAAATTCTCTCTCTCTTTGAATGCCCAACCTGCTGTAGTTACCAGCTCTGGGTCAGGTAATCTTGCTTTGCATGGGGGCCACTTTTGCAAAACATCAGGAGCTCAAAACGGGGCCAGTTTTCCAGGAATTGAGGATGTTTGGAGCTAAGTCTGGACCTCTGTTGGAGGGTGTGGGGGATCCTCCCCTGGCACCTTTTTTGATAAACAAGCTGTTTTTTTAATGCCTTTTAAATAAACTCTAACACCTAATTTACATACAAAGTACAAAAAAGGTTGAATCAATGTATTTTCATTGTAAATTAGAAAATGCATGTTTGGCAGGCCACCTGGCACCCCACAGGCCTTAAGTCGATTTCACTGCTTGAAGTTTTTTATGATGTAAGTGACTGAGATGTGATGGGTTGTTGAAGTTCAAACAAGCCAACAATATCAAACAATTAGATAAAAGTTACTACATACAATGGCTTCTTAATTACAAATCAAGTTACCAATAAACACTCTGACATTCATCATTCCACTAACCTTTAATTTTTGATCTACTTTAATACTAACAATTCTATGCTTTCAAATGCAATATCTTTTATTTTCACATGTTGTATGCCTATAAGTAACTTACCTTTACAAACACTGTTATTACATCACGGCCCCTAAAGGATTTGGTTACATATTTATGCTCTCTCTGATCTCGAGCTGTCACATTCAAATAGATTGTCATTTATCATGCAGTATATAAACCAGTTCATATCAGGGAAAGAAAGAAAACAGTTATATGCTAATGAGCCCTTTTATTACATCTTTTCTCTCTGCTTATTCGATTTCGGTGAGTGAATTTCTCACTTTGGTTGCCAGGGTTGTCTCAAGTAATTTTTACATGCCAGTGAAATACCAAGCCAGGATTCTGCTGGCTCCTGTCTAATGGGTGCTGGTCAAACTAATAATTAAAAGTATCATACGACTGGGATACCAGGAGAGAGACAATGGCTGAGAAAGGTAATAACAGGCCATTTAAATCACCCCAAATGGGACAGCCTGGTTGGATTCAGGGGAGACCTTTTCTTCAGCCTTTCAGACACAGCCCAAATATGTGAGGGGCGTCTGCCTGGAGCAGCATCTCTCCCAGTGTGTCAGTGGGAGTACGAGAGCCATGTGTGTCCTGAGTGTGAACCTTTCATTTTTTCCGTGGCCGAAGAGTCATAAATGTCTTGTTCCTATTGTGTGGGAACTCATCTTGGACATTGTCCCCGTGGCTCTGCACACCAGTAGCCAATAAGTGGAACATGGTCTCCTATCGAGCAGCAGTCTAGCATTCCTGGCATTTCCAGTCGGCTGTCTGGCATAAGGTCGGAAGAGACACCGTCAAGCCGAGAAACCTTGTTTTGGTTTCTTTTCCTGGTGAGGAGGTTTTGGTTGTCTCCAGACTGGAATGTCATTGTCTTCAGTGTGTTTTTCAGTGCAGAACCAAAACATAGCTCATTTTCACCTGATGCAGAGACTGATCCAGTGACACAATCAGCATCTGAAGCCCTAAAAGCAACTTTTGATATGACCAGAAAGACCAGTCTGGCATAAACCTCTGCTTCGTGACACGTTTTATTGTCTATGTAATTTTTAACACTATTCTCAAAAGGAAAATTTCAGCCTTAAGTGATACAACAGATAACTGTTGTATGAATGACATTTAGAGGGTAATAATTTTTCTCAAAAACAGAAACAAAAATACAAGGCTTGAATTTTTGTGTGTTGTTGTGTGTGTTCAAATGCTCCCAATGGGTAAATGGTATTGCAAACTCGCACAACGGCATCCTTGATAATTTTACATAGCATATGTCACTTACATCATATTGCATGTTTACGTGGTTTATTAAGGTGGCAGTTTAACTAGATGACAAGAACAATACTGCTCTCATGTTTGAATGGTTAATATGAAGCTGAAGCCAGATGCTTAGCTTAGCTTAGCTTAGCTTAACTTAGCTTAGCTTCGTTTAGCTTACTTTAGCTTAGCATTCAGACGAACAGGAGGAAACCATTAACCTGGCCCAAAGTTTAAAAAAACTCACAGAATGACATGTTGAAATGTTTTTGTTTGTTTGTGTGTGTTTAAAGTTATCTTTTAAAACTTAACAGAGCCAGGTTAGCTGTTTCCTCCTCCTCCTCCAGTGTCTATGCTATCGTCGTGCTTTCGGCTTCCGAAGTAAGCTAGGCTAATCTATCTCGATGTGCGTGGGTGTGAATCACTTCACATGACGAGGAATCTTTTGTTTCTTTACTTTACTTAACTTCGGCAGGGGAGTACTGAACATACAGCCATTTACATCAATGAAGGCAACTCTGCTGTGTTGCAGTCTCTAGCTTGAGCACAAAACAGCAAGCTAACGCTGTCCATGCTCTGGGCTGCGAGCACCGTTTAACCTTTGCTACTGACTCCTGCTAAAACTTGCTGTCTTCATATGTAATCATGTCACGTCAGCTAACCAATCAAAATGTTACATGTCTTCAACGCAACGTCACTCACTGCCGTCACAACGGCCACGCCCCCTTTTAGGTGAAAGTTTTGAACTCGACCCGGTAGAGACGCTAGTCGTGGCAAGGAGTTCATAATGCCGAAAAGTTGCTGTGTTGTTCACAGCACAGCAAACAATAAAAAAAAAACCAGAATTGCGATTTTCTTTGCTCCCGGATAGAGTGAAGAATGGAAGAAGAAATCTGTGGCTCACAGCCATCAAACGGCAGGGTAAAGACTGAAAGCTGTGGGATCCAGCCAGTCACTACACCTACCTCTGTGGCAGGCACTTCATCACATTAGATGGCTAACGTTAGCTAGCTAGCTAAAGTCAGTTGATCTCAACAATAACATGAGATATTCAAAGTCAAGAAGCTAATTCTAATGAATGTTTAGTAATGAATCGACAGGGCATGAATTGAATGAATGAATTGACAGGACATTCAGGCAGCTGAAAAGGGCACACATCTCCTATCATTTTCTTTTTCTCATCGTACCGAAGGCGATCAGGACCTTAAACTCTCTCCGTAGCATGTAGCCTAGCTGGCAGTTTCATCCAATGGGGAAAGACTCAACTGATTTGTTTTTATTTACACTTTATGTGCGTGAAGAGCTCTGATTTTAAATTTGCCCCAGTCAAAATTGCATGTTTCTATACATGACCTCAACGGTACTACAACAGACTACAACGGGTTGTGCGCCAGTGACGTCATAGGTGATAGAAACATGGGATTTTGACTGGCTCAATAACATTCACTCTATCCAGGAGCAAAGAAAATCGCAATTCTGTTTTTTTGTTATTGTTTGCTGTGCAGTGAACAATGCAGCAACTTTTCGGCATTATGAACTCTTAGCTGCGACTAGCGTCTCTCCCGGGTTGAGTTCAAAACTTTCACCTAAAAGGGGGCGTGGCTGTTGTGACGGCAGTGAGTGACGTTGTGTTGAAGTCATGTATCACCTATGACGTCACCGGCGCGTGACCTGTTGTAGTCTGTTGTAGTCCCGTTGAAGTCATGTATCTCACAACAAGGAAACATTTGTAAGGGAAGAGAAAGAGCACAAACTTAACTATTGTGAACTGCCTTACACTATATTGAGCTAAGCTAATCCTGGCTCTAGCTTCATATAGCGTTAGCATACAGATTGCAATGGTATAATCTTCTGATCTGATCTAGGCATGACATATTATTTAACATAAACATTTCCCAAAATGTTTTAATATTTCCTTAAATACTGTATGCAAGCTTAATACTTTTCTAAGTCAGTGGTTCCCAACCTGTGAGCAGGGGCCCAACAAAGGGGTTGCAAGATAAAGCTGTTGGTTTATGAGCTTATGAACAGTTATCCAAGAATAAACTATGGGTTTTTTTCCTGACTTGAGAAATGATCAATTTTCTTTGTAAAAAATGAATAGCATTAACCCTTCAAGCTTCTAAAAATGATTACGATGAAACACAATGCACAGGGAGCATCAGTCTTTGGTTGAACTGCTCAGGACTCCTTGAAATATTAAACCTGTGACAAGCAGTCATACTACATAGAGCTTGTCTTAAGGGTACATATGCCATAAAGGTTGGAAACCAGTGATCTTAGTCATAATACTAAAAGTTCACTTTAAGAAGCAGCTCAAGACAGACCTTGATGATCACAAGAGGGCTCTCGACTGATTTCTACCTAATGTGAGGTCTGTTTTCAGGGTGGATTTCCTCCTCCAGGCCGCCCCTCACAGTCTAATATCTTCCATCACTGGGGTTCCTTCCTGCCTCTGCTACTTCAGCACCAAATTAAATAAGTAAAGCGGAGAGAGGGTGCAGTGTCCCGGGCTGTGTCGGGGTCGGCCATGAATTACAGTGAATGAATAAATTGAGATCCTGGAGGGCAGGAGACGGGCCTGGCGCTCGGTCCTGTAGCCCAGTGAAGGCATCTGCCTAATCAACACTCCAGTGGGAGTCCTTGCTTCATTATGAACTCAATAGTAATTCCCAAGAAAGGTAACCAGGGACTTTCTTGCCCTGATGTCAGAGGGAGCTGGGGATAGATAACTTTCACAGTGGTGCCATTTTGCCCTGACGTTTTTAATGAAATGTACTCATGGAGACAAGACATTGCTTTTGTCCTTTATAATACTGTTTGTCATCAGATATAAAAACATACAAGTTACATTAAGGTTTATTTTTTCAAGCTTATTGTTTTTATCAGCTTACTGTCCATCAGATAAATTATATCACATTTTGTTTTCTTTCTCATTTTTCTGGAGCATGGAACATGAACTTTGCTTAATTAAAGGAATTTTTCACCCACAAAATTTACATTTATGAATCATTTCTTCATGTTGTGTTACCTTGAACTTGTTAAGAAATTAGTTTTTCTCACATGCATTTGGCAAATGAAGACTCCAAAACAGCAAAACTATAGCAAAACATCTGTTTATGAACTATTAAAAAACCTGTGCAGTATAATCCAAGTCTCATTTATCCAGTAGTTAGTGCCCACTACTTCCCAAACACATTGTACTGCCTTGACCCTTTTCTTACTGCGTAGAAGAGTTTCACTTTTAGTCCAGGTGTTTGTGAAGTAATGAGCATACGACTGGATAAATGAGACTTGGATTATACTGAATGAGCTGTGTGAGAGTTTGTAAACAGATGTTTGAATTGTTTTGCTGTTGTTAAAGTTTTCCCCCTTTACTTCAATTAATCAACAGTGTTTGCTGTTTTTAGATTTTTCATTCACCAAAGGCATGTAAGAATACCAAAGTGTTTGTCATGAATTCAAGGCATTAGTAGCTGGTGTGGAAATGCTCATTTTGTGGGTAAAGTATTCCATTAAAGGGGAATTTTGGTTTATTTCAACCTGTCTCCTATCGTCCTAAATTTGTTTCAAGTGACTAGTGACATAAAAATAATAGTTAGCATGTTAGCCGTTAGCCTAGAAACAGCCGGGGCGCACAGTATAGGCTGACCAAACGTCCTCTTTTGCCCGGACATGTCCACTTTTCACGTCCTGTCCGGGGCGTCCGGGGGTCTAAATTGATGATAATGTCTGGTTTTCCTTGTTTGTGTGTGTGTGTGTGTGTGTGTGTGTGTGTGTGTGTGCGTAATCCCCGAGAGGCTGCCTTATCAGCGAATCTCCAACACTCACAACGAGGAAGCAGCAGACACCGGCGGCACAGCATTATTCTAAGCTTCCAAGATACCAAAGCGCAAGTGCAGCTTCACAAATGAACTGCAGAAAAAATTCCCAACTTACCATCCCGACCCGGTCGGGATATATGGGAGGCTGAATGCACCGTGTGCAAAGCTGGCACATATGTTTCTGTGTCTAATAAAGGTGCCGGGGAGCTCAAAGTTGGATTTTCTAATACAGAAGAGGTATTATTTAGAACATTATTTCATATTATTTATTTATTTATTTGTCTTGATTATTTGAGACTTGAAAAGATAGCTATTATTTTACAAGTTGATTTTTCTAATAGCCTACAGAAGAGACATTATTTCTATTATTATTTCATTCCAGAGATTTTACATTTATTTTACATTTATATTTATTTTTGTACAGTTGAAACTTGTAAAAAGATTCTTATTTTAGGCATAATAAAAGCAAGTTGAGTAACCTCTGAGAAGCCTATCTAAATTTCTGTCTTTGAGAGATATTATTTTGTAATATAACTGATTTTTCTATCCATACTTATAAACTTTAAATATTATAAAATTATAAGGCATCTTTGAGTAAACTGCGAGTATCATTTACTGTAAGTAGGCTATCTCGTGGCCGGGGCGAGTGTCCTCTTTTTTGGAAATCAAAATATGGTCACCCTAGCATAGTAGCATCAGACCTGTTAAAACGTAAGTGAACGGGCAACCTTCAAATGCAAAGTTAGTCCACTAAACAAGCTTTTTTTCCACAAAGACCGCCTCATATCGTTAGGATAAATGTCAGAGAACATATAGAAAACAACGTGTAAACGTGTTGTCTTACCTTACCAGTGTGGTGCCATGTTTCTTTACCATTTAGCTCTGCTTTCCAAAGTGCGGCCGAAATATCGCGAGAGCAAGCAGCGATCTCATACAGTGTCTGAAATCTCGCAAGAACAAGCAGCAACAGCTGGCAGGCAGAACCGGACAGTAGCCTGAAAGGTTCATTCATTTATTTTATTAAAGATTTATAGAATAATGGCTGACTTTTTGCCAGACTTCGACTTTGTGGAGGAGGAATATGATTTTGCAGAGTTTGATAGTCGCCCTTATTTATTTGAGCCTGAATACACTGACGAAGAGCTTCGTGAAACTGAAGAAAGGAGGAGGCCAAGAGAGAGAGGCGCAACAGGTAGAGGACGAGAGAGGAGGAATGGCTGCTGCAANATAGGAGACAGGCTGAAATAAACCGAAATTTCCCTTTAAGCTGGAAGGAAAACACAAGAAATTTTTTTTATATAATTATATCAAAATATTAGTGATGTAAGATCAGAAGCTCTTTTTATTTCTTTTTGTTCATGCTCTGCTGTCTATTACAGTGAGTAGCCTATGTGATATTGAATTATGCGTATGGTGCCAAATGCACACAACCAACATGACGACAATTGGATCCAAAAAAATTCATTTTCAAAGTTGATGAGAAACACACGCCTCTTTTGCAGTCATAATCCACCACTTTGCTGGCTATTAAAAAAAATAAAAAATAAAAAATCTAATTAACCAACTACAGTTATTTTTGTAGTTGAACTTGTGGCCGTCCTCTCTATTGTAAAAACAAAACTTAAAGTATACAGCCAGGCCAGTTGTTTTGTGAGACTGTACTAAGGCACAGCGGTGCTTTGAGCTAAATGCTAAAGTCAGCACAACATGCTTACAGTGTTAGTGTTAACTTGCATTCGGTCGTAGGCATGAAGCTGCAGACTGAGTGCAAAAGATGATCAGCAATAGCACTCTTGTGTGATATTGCTTTTATACAACAGTTCTACAAGCGGCATTATAAAGCAGCAACACGTTATGATTTGTTTGTTTTAATGATTTATTTGGCTCTGATAGCACAAGTAGTTCGGCAACTGGACCGGGACTGTACTGTTTCCAAGCAACACATAAACATTCCTGCGCACTAGCTTGTTACTTTGTACAGGTCCATAGGCCTACGACTATATATCATGTAGGCTACGTCTGTGTGTTTACATTTATTTTGTAACAAGTGAAATAAGTCTGTTGACAGTTGCTTGGATGGCATACATGTGATGTCATTTGCACATACCTGGAGATTTGCAGTGAAGTATTCAGGCTTCTTTCGGTCCCCTCGTCTGTTTCTGACCATTCATAATTCAACTCAGATTTTGTTTGTGGTAATATGTTTCATTTTGCGGTGCAAAGACTGTTACAATGACCATTAATGTCGGCTAACTAATGATTGACATAATTAATGGCTATGAACTCCTGTAAAGGAGAGTGATACATGCACAGTTAAACGTACCAGTGCTGTTATACTGTATATCGGCATTCATGAAACGCCTCTAGACCAATCAAATTACTGGGTCAGAACTAACTGTTGTATAACACAATTAATCCTGGTGGGACCTTAAATATTCACCAATCCATCTAATAGCTGTAAAAAATAACCCGTCCAATGATGCTGCTAGCAAGGCTAACAATATAGTACCAACTGAGTTAACTGCTGACACCTGGGAACACGTTGACTCCGTAAAAGATAAGTTGATTTAGTTTGTAGGCTTACTTCAACTGAGTTCAACTTTGACTTATATCACTTGCCATAGTTATGCCTACATAGCCTACAGTTTTCCTGTGCAACCAGGGATTACTACCAACATGTTGGGTGCTCTCACAGTCAGTCTTATCTACATATAATGTGGTTTCGATTATCTTGGTAAACAGCTGTTTACAACTAAAGATCATGGTCTTGGTTTAATTTTCCCAGACCTCAGTGATTACTTTGGTGAGCACAATCTTATTACCACTTTTAGAAATGATAACTAAAACTACTACAGTTGGACTCAAGTTGGATTAAACTGGAATTTTCCTTTCAGCTCACATACTCATTAATGTAGCCTCTATTAACTCTGTCATCAGTTTGGTCCTCTAATAAGTTACCACATCTGGGTAATCTCTGCCTGCCATAAACAAGTCTTTGTCTTAGCTCGTAGATGAGGGGAAAGTTGATGGGGAACATTAACTCTTACTTGCAGTCATAAAATAAAGTGTTAAAGGGAAAACAGCATGCACTGTGTAAGTGAACCCCGAGGCCCAGTGTTTTACCGCCTTGGATTTAAAGTCTCGTTATTGGGAGATTATTAGACTTAATCTAGTAAAGAGGAGCGTGAAGTTCCGATCACCCCGAAGGCCTCTGAGAGTCCTTTGAAACAGTAGGGGAATTCATCTGAGCCGGCCATATGTTGCCTCCTCTCTGAGGGGGGAGAGGTGTGCCTAATTCTCAAGTGAAGCCCATTCAAACATCACCTGAGGCTCTTAGCTGGCAGGTAGCACCTCAGCTAGCGGTCAGAGCAGTCCCATGTGTTATGAATGGGCTGAGACATTGATGATGGAGCACTGGGTCACCCGCGGTGTGGAGGAGGATGAGCTTTGCCTCAGGGCAGGTGGTGGCTGGATAGCAGAGGAGCGGTGAGGTGCAGAGGGTGACCATCATGGGAGCCCTTTGAACTGCAGGCTGCAGGTGGAATGTGCTTAGTCAGCAGGTCACTTTTTTCATCCTGCTTAAGGGGTGAGCCTGGAGAGTCAAGCGAATGCTAATTGTCCTTGATGTGGTGGTGTGTGACTGAGATTTACCAGTCATCATGACCAATCCATTGTCCATATTCACCAGCAGCAACCCAGACTCTTCCTCTTTGATCCTATAAACCAAATGCTCACTATAACCCCTTTTCAGAAGGTTTGCATTCATCTGAAAAATGACTGCAGAGAAGATTAAACAAACATTAAACAAGCCAGGATGACCTGACTCTGCCTATATCTGTTCTAGTGTTGGATTTAACATATTAAATTTAATGTACAGGTCCCATAGACAACCCTCTGGGATTTCTTTTACCTGAAATAGTGCATGTCCATGGAACCTAAGGACTATAGCTGCTGTTTTTACTAGCTAAATAAACCATGATGTCCACCCTACTGTTTCATTCACCACAAATATCAGGGCACCTGTTCCTGAATGGAAACAACTTTTGCAAAGCAAGTGAATGATAAATGAGTGTATGTTGCTTTCAGGCATATTTCAATGTATCCTCATACAACGGTTCGTATGATATGTAACAAATTAGCACCCCAAGAATTGAATTGTCACATTGCATACTTGCTAAGTTATGTACTTCATGTAAAGTTTTGTAGATAGGTTAGGCATGTTAAGTTACGTGGGTTAGGTTTAGAGAAAAAAAACATGATGGCAACTAAAATAACTTGAAATAAAGTTAATCTGGTTTCGCACAACACACAAACACTGGTCTTCTTGGGGAAATTCCTGTGCTTGTTTGACCAATCCGCCTCCACCTCCTTTGGTCCCAATCACACAGAAAGCTTTTTGCATGTTGCAAAACGCGAGGTGCACTGCAGTGCCTTTTTTTTAATTGAATGCCACTAGTTAAAAAAAAAAAAGCTTGCTGCGCCTTTTTATGGTTGCCAGGCAACCACCCCATCACATCCTTACATTAACCTTCCTGTGATATCACGATATCACGTTTTTTCCCCCCCCAGTAACTAGTATCTAGTTCCTAAAGACAGGCAGAGGGTACTTGCTGTAGCTCTGGTTGAGGTTGAGAGACTGTCAGTAAATAGTGTGTTGGACACAGGGAAACAGAGATCTGTGTGGGTACGTGAGACCCTAAAAGAGAGGGTGGATCACAGGGCGTACCTCCAGTTGGTCCAGGAGCTTTGCCTTGATGATGGCCATTTCCAGGCATATTTTAGGATGACTCAAGGGCAGTTTGACAACCTGCTGTCCACTGTTGGGCCATATAGTTCTGGGTATCCAGTAGCTGCTACCACCAGTTTCTCCTCCATTGTATACCAACTGTTAACTTGTTGTCGTAACCACCCCAGAAGGTCCGCCTCTCTAATTATTTGACTGGACAATGGGAAAAAAGATGACGAAAAAAGAGATGACATTCTGAGTTGACGTTTTTTCAACACCAGGAGTTCAGAGCACTCAGGCAAAAACGTGCAGAGACATGTTGCAACGCAAAAACCGTGAACAAAAAGCTTAATTCTCCTTAAAAACAATTATAAAAAGCCACCTACACCTGCTACAACACTTTCTGTGTGATCAGGTGATCAGGGCCTTACATGGGCTTTCACTATATAGTACTTCTCTCTGTACTCCCATTAGCACATTGGTCACATGATTGCAGGGGATCATGTGACCCCTTCCCTATCGCATGGCTTATATATGACTTCTGGTGCATTACTTTTCATGGGTATACATACGAACAGTGCATGAGAACAGCCTACAAATGTACATTATAGAACCATTTATGATACAAAATAATTAACAGGAAGACAAAGGCTCTTGTAGCAAACGAAGTAGATTTACTAAAGTTATTTTCAAAAAGAAAAAAATAGACTTGCAAGCAATGACTTGATCCCACTTCTGATACATTGTGAGCTGTTTTGGGATCATGTTGGTGGTTGTCCAATGTCTTTTCAGCCCTTACAAGCTGGATTAGCTGAGATTCTCTCTTATGACAGCTGATAATTTACCATTCAACATATAGTTTGTAGAGAAAAATGCCCTCATAGATACACATGTGCTTCTTATGGATATTTATAAACATCATTATTTTTTTCCTGATTAATATGATTTTTTTGAATAACCCCACTAAAAAAGCCTGTCACTTGTTTTTATAGGTTTTAGAGATTTTTGCAGTTGTTGTCTTTGACACCATCAATTATATTGTTTAAGAGGAGCAGACATATTCAGTAAATCAGGTTAGGCGATCCTCAGTGGGACATCAGAATTGTCTCTCCCGACAGCACCATGTGAAACTATTTGAAAAATTCACTACATATGTTGGTACCTCCAAAGCGAAATTCCATTGGAAAGACAGTTGTTTAGATACTGTGATGTCAAACAGCAACGTGAATCCCAGGATGCAGTCGGCTTGACCGGAGCCACATGACACAGGAGGCTTGCTGTTCCTTCAGTGGAATCCCTTTGTGTGTCCCCAGACCCAGGGCGGCTGACCACAGGGGCTCCAGACCATCGGAGTATTGCACACAGACACACCAGCATACCTCAGCCTCAGCCCCATGAGTAAATACTGATTCACAGCAAACAGCTCTTCACAAACAAGGGTGTGATTTATTAGTCAGAATGAAGAGATACTGAATTTGCATAAGGTGGTCAGACTTCAAAGAAAAGAAGCTTGTTTCCATAATTGTTTTACAGACTGTTGGTGATACCATCAACACAAACAGTTATAAACTTTCAGACTTTTATGAGAGAGAGCTGGTGAATGCTGGCTCCTGATGGGTTAGAGGTGTGCCTTAACTAAGGGAACAATTAAACAGATAAAGCTTGATCAGATAAGAACTGTTGCAGCATATACTGTATATCTGTTGCTGTATACTGAGCTGCAGCAGCCCGGTCCCCGCTGTGTGTCACACTGCTGCTCGCAGCCAACAGATCAAGGCCTCGGCCCCCGTGGTCCCCTGTTAGCCCCCAGCCAGCCTCCAGGTGGGCGCTGCTAATGAGCCCCAGTCGTAGCTCCGGCGTGGGCCTCTTCTTCCCAGGGTTGGAGGGGGCCACAGAGGGGGCAGAGGGGGTCTGCTGGCTGGGTCAGCACCAGGCAGGGGGCTGGGGATGGGACAAGGAAGAGAAACACAAGAGGGAGAGCTGAAAATCACACTTTTCAGACCTTATTAATGGTGAGTTTGTATATGAGTGTGGGAAGATCCAGTGTGAGGGCCCTGTAAGGAAAAAAAGGTGGTGCCACATGGTGCATTATGAAGTCCATTTTGTGCTCTTTGATCTGTGTTTATTGTAATTGACTACACAGTAGTCCACTTGTTTCCGTGCTTGTTGAATGGGCCAGGCGGTAGGTTCTCTTTGCCTTTACAGTGTGAGATATTCCAGAGTAAACAACCCCTCCTTCGTCGGCGATGTGATACACGTGAAAAAGACTGCAGTGACTAATGGGAGTGTTTGTCTGATGCTGCCAGCCTCCGCTTTTGTTTCCTGGGCTTTTGATGTGATTGATACATGGTGTTTTCAGAGGGACAAATTGTCTCCTCTGCAATGTTTTCCCCAAAATAAAAGTTAAAGGGAGGGTACGCACTGTGGTGTGTGTGAATCTCCACATCAGAGGGAAAAGGAAGGGCGGCGGTGTTTGGGGTTTAGAGGGGACTTTGATGATGGGATGATGTTGGAGGTGACCACAAACATGGAAACGCCTGAAGCCCTGTTGCGTTGTTGGTCTGCTCTACATTCAGGTGATTCTTAAAATAACCAACAGACACAATAGTTTTTTTTGCCATTTCACTCCTGACATAAAAGACTCCCAGTAACTTGTCCTGCTTGCCTTTATCCTTTGTTTTACCTCTGGCCTTGTGCAGGAATGTGCTGAGCTCAGCTGCGGCAAGAAAACTGTGACATAAAGGATGGAGTCAGGGAACGTCACACCATCAGCATCTTGCAAAGTCAGCATGTCTTGCTCTCAAAGTGGTTGACAGTGATTTGTCTGTAGCTAGTCAGCGCCCTGTCTCTTTTGTGGGAAAATCTGTTCTTATCTTAAAAAGGAAAACTGTATTACACGTTCTGTTAAACTGGGTTTAAATCAACCTGGTGTTCAGTGGAGGGCTGGGCTATAGGTGGATGCTGAGGGTGTAATGCTAAAATCTCTATCAAGCTTTCATTTTTTAACAGCACTCTGCTGATTTAGAGGCCTCTGACATTATTAGGGCTTTAGAAGTTCAAAAATCCAAAGCCTTTGCTTGTAAAACACACAGCAGTCTCTGCTAACAATGAAATGCTTTGGCTTCAAGCTCTCTCAACAGTGCAAAAGGTTTTAAAAAGTACTGACATTTAAGCAGGTTATTACAAAATTTACAATAATATGCATTAAAGGGAATGAGATAGTAAAATTAGTTTAACTTTACACTCTGATGCCAGACCATGCAAGATCTTGAATAGTATAAAATGTATACTAAAAGAAATTTGGCAGCCAGGGAAATGACACCAAATTTGGGGTGAAGTGGGTGTTTTGGTCAGTAGTCTGACTGCAGAGCTCTGCACAGTTTGAGGCTGTGCAACATGAGATCAGTGTCAAAATCAATGCAGCAGGACCGGAGGTATCGTCTTTTTTTATTCTACAGATTCTTACCAAAACCTGGCGCCTACTTTACTCACAAAGCAACTTGACAGTAGAGGTGAAGACTGTGTGTTATGCTAGTGTAAACAGATGTCTGCTGAATCTGTAGGCAACGGGAAAAGATTTTGTTATCAGAAGCATGCTGGTTTCCGTTTGTAGTTCATTTGTAGTCCGAGCAGTATTGACCAATCACATCTGAGTGCCAGGTAATCAGTCTGTGTGAAGAGGCAGATTACATTGGCCAAAATACAATCTTGGAACTCATCGGCTATCTTCTAATGACAGTCTATCTTTTTATTAGTTTTTTTTTTAAATTTATTTATCTGCATTCATGCACAGATATCTGTTTATAGAGATAAGAGTGACACACAGAAGAGGACTTCTTGGTCCGGATGTCCACTGGCCATACCAAATCTCCAGAAATATTGGCTGTTGCCCCCAGATAACGACGATAACCGATCCGCTGACGCTATTGGGCTGCTAGCCTCAAGCAGAGATGAGGAGCAGACTACAGAGGTCTCAAGCTCACTTCTGTCTAACTCCATACCAAAACAATTTTTCGTTTCAAGCTCACAAAGCACCCTCTGGAGCCACAAAAGGCTTTATACAACTGTTCTCACACGTGCAGTAGAGCTCCCCAACACCTGTAAACAGACTGAGGTGTAAAATCAGTGGAGTTCCCTTTATGTTAGGTCAGCCATACATTACAATAATCTAGGCACAAAGATATAAAGGCATGTAAAAATAGTACAAATATGTAAATATAAATAAATATAATTTTTTTTAGAAATATTTCTCAGTTGATGATGAAAAAGTGAATCAGTCAGTGTCACTGACAGCCTGCGGCCCGTCCTTCTGTCACCTCAGCTCTCAATAATAGACCAAGATTAAGGCTTTTTTTTGGTTCTCTAACCTCCATTATTGGTGTAAAAAGAGTTGGTTTTACTGGGGCACCATTTTTGCACGTGTTGGATCTCCTGTGGTGCTGGTCAGTCAGAGTGGAATACCCTTGCGTCATGGGTTCACACCGATGCCATAAAGGAGTCTTTGTCATCACCAAGCGGGGTCATCTCTCTCCTCCGCTGGCCAATAAACGTTCACATTCTCCACTTTTCTTATGATTTTGTTTAGCTCACAGGCCCCAGACAAAAGTGCAAAGACTTGAATTATTCACAGGAAAATGAATAAAGGATTAATTTGCATTGATTTTACTCCTCTACAAAAGGAGTCCTTTTTTTGTCCAGGAGAACCAGAGAGTGAGGCATTTCTTCAACCAACAAATCATACAAAAAGATCAATGGTATCTTTAATATGGCTATCAAGGAGGGAGATGTCAAAATTGGTGCTTTGTGTTATATTAGTTTGAGAGATTTTCCACTTGGTCTGCAGGCATAGACCGACTGTGACTTTTGTGCGGACTTTACGCTCTTGGTCACAAATTGAGAAAACATCAGTCTGAATTTGAATAATGTCGCTTGTGAACGTTCGGAGAGGTTCTCTATAAATCAAAAGTGATTGAGGAGTCGGTGTTAATGCGGCGACAAATGTGCCTTTTTCTGCTCTGTGTTCATCTGTTCGACTCATTCAGCAGCATTCACCACAGCCTGTGAAAAATCTTGTTCTCCTTTTGCATGTGTTTGGTTTGGCTGGAATGGATTAGACACAAGCTCAGTTTAAAGCAAAAGAGGGAAAGAAGCTGATTTTCTGCCTGATTTTCTGTGTGTGTGTTGGTTATTTGCAACCACAGTGACATTTGGTATGACGGGAAAAGTTGAATAAAGTTAGAAATCTTCTTAAAAATGAGTTTGACTTGTAGTTTTTTACAAATACAAGTTTGTTTTTACTCAGTGGGCTGCACAGACACAGATAGATGGTTTCAGCTTAAACAAAAATGAAACCGCTGAGGATGGACCCAGCATTGATGCTAAAAGACTTATAATTTATATCCTGCATGTTAGTTAGCTAAAACTATTTTCTTGGCCCCATGATATTTTTTTACAGAACATAAACATTCTTGCCTTATATAATAAACTGTAATGTGTGTTGTATGTCACATTAAAGGCGAGCCAGTGAGAAACATGGACAGGCAAATCAAGGTTAACAGGAAAATGTGCATATTGTTGCACTCAAACATAATTTCTTTGACACTAAGTCGATTTTTAGATTTTCTTTGCCCTCCACGTTTGATCCTTTGTCTTTGCAGTGCCCACCCTCTGTTTTAAATCCAGGACCTTGTATGCAGAGAGATGAGGGGGTTGCCAGTCCCATGGAGCGCAACCTTGTTCAAGAGTGCCCAAGAGGGCCATATCTGTCATAGCACATTCCACTGTGCAGCTATGATATGAATGAAGTGCTGTGGTGTGCCCAAGCTGCAAGTGTGGAGCTCAAAGGGCTGCTGAAATGCTGTAATGTAATTATGTGGACAGTCTCTCAGATCCATTAGCTTGAAATGGTTCTACAGCCCCCCATTCAGCCGGTGGACTGCCATGTCTTTTCTCAGGGGGGGGGCTTCGAAGTCATCTGAAAAGACCTCCTCTGTACTCATTGTGCTCATTGTCTTTGTAAGCCTGTTATTAGTGGGGGAATCAAGTTACGGCACACCACTGATGAGAACTTCAGAGATTTTACAGTTACAGGTGGGGGGTGTATTCTTTACTGGGCATCTGTGCCTGTTAATCAAATCAAATTTGAAGAAAAATAACTGATTTCACGGCATGGGTCAAGAGCTTTCCAAACTTTTGCCTCCTTTAATGACTCCCTCCAATTATTAGATGTGTTTTAAAGTGAATTATTCTGAGTTTTTAATGGAGAAATGTAATTGAATGTGATGATACATTTGTGTTTTTGATTGTCTAAATTATCTTTTTGTCTCCATGACTACTTATTTTCATCATGCAGGAAGTCTTTTAAGGACACCAATAGTTCAAAACAACTAAAGTAAACTCTCAGGAAACAAAAGAATAAGAACATGAGTCTAATCCCACGTAATAAAAGATATATTTTCACATTTTAATGCCACAATTTATAGATATTCTCTCCTAAACATAGTTTTTTTGCAAATAGAAGATATGCTCACAACAGCATCTTTTTATACTGCAGTAGTGATTTTTTGGGATTTTTTTTTTTTTAACAAAAACAACAAAATCAAAATGATGCTTTACCTGTGTGATTACTGTTTTTTATCCGCTGTGTGCACCAGTCACATCTTGTGAAATCTAAACAATAACAGCGTATTTATTTCACTTAAAAACTATTTAACAAGTCAGCCATGAAAACTCCACTCTCGTCCAAGTGTCCAGATAAAAGTGCAGATTGCATTACAGCCTTGTAGTTTACAAAACTTCCCTCAAACCTTCATTTAGGAATCAAATTAAAGGTTCCAGCAATTTCCAAAATTTGATTTGGTGCTTTGTGTTTACCTAATCTCTGGCATTCACACAGACACCAGTGGAAATGTCCAAATGCGTCACTGCACAACTTTAAAGGCCTTTCCCATGCATAGCAGTCTAGTGACCCATTCTAAATAACCTATATCATTGGGGAACTGCGGTTTATAAAGGAGTCCATTGGGACCTCTGCTGAAAGGATTTTTTTTGGGTGGAAGCCTGGATGAAAAGTGCAAAGAGGAGGATAAAGAAAAAGTATAGGAGATGTCAGGACGCCTTTGGAAGGAAAACAAACTGCAGAGACCAATGTGAGTTGACTTAATCTGATTAGACTAACCTCATCAACAGCCCACTTAAAAGGGAGAAGAAAGCCCTGAATTGGGGCGAGAAGCAAGAGAAAAGGGTCCCTCTCTGTTCAGAAAGCCAAAGAGCCTCGGTGAATACACCACATTGTACTGGACATGCTGGTCTGCAGATGGCAAAATGACAACAAGCCGCATGAAAAGTGAGGCAAATATAATTGATCTCGGGGTTTTCTTCTGCAGGTATGAAAAACAGCCGAGGGAGTAATGAGATTAAGGAAGAATAAAGTGAAAGTGCATGAAAAATACCACTTTCCCTCACGTTTGTGGTGCAAACATGCAGCTTTGAAGCCTTTTGACTGAGTGCACCCAGCCCTGTAATGCCATGAGAAATATTTCCAAATTCATATTAATTTATTCAAATTCTGACCTCTTATAAAGCACCCTGCAGTCTTGGTAATACATCAAACACAGAATAGTTGAACAGGAAAATAGCTGTTTTAATACCAGCACAATTGATGGGTGTAAAAAAACCTTTTAATACATCTGGCCACTCCCAAAGTTAAGAAATCCCCAGCAACAATACACATGAAATATCTTATCCTGGCAGGGGAAAATGCCCTCAGATCTTTTGC
Organism: Epinephelus moara; assembly: GCF_006386435.1. NCBI lineage: Eukaryota > Metazoa > Chordata > Actinopteri > Perciformes > Serranidae > Epinephelus > Epinephelus moara. The sequence continues at coordinate 22,847,228 of NC_065521.1, forward strand.
CAATGTCTGTGAGGAAAATATTTTTACACAAATATTTGTTAATATTTAGTTTAATTAGATTCCATAATGAATCATCAGCCCTGTGTTTGTGGTTTTCTGCAAATCCCTCTACTTAAAGTGGGAGGTGAATGCAGCAGCCACAGGTGTCCTTTCACTCGGGAGCTTTAGATCTGCTGGTGTTGGGTTTCTGGCTTTACTTGTTCTAGAAACCTCACAGCACTAACTGGTACTAACAGGAGCTTTGAAGTCCTGCTGTCATCTCTGATGTGGAAACAGAACATCACATGGTTGTGTCCTGACCGTCATCACGTATCTGGAGTTTACTTTGTGTCACCAGGAAGTATTCACATCCTTTTCTTAAGTAGCAGTTGAAATGCCACAAAACACCACACCATACAGTACTTCACAGTAAAAGTCCTAGGTTGAAAATGTTTCTTCACTAAAAGTATGTATCATTAGCTGAATGTACTCATCAAGATAATCACTGAAGACAAATGTCCCCTGTGAGAGTTATGCTACCATCATGGCTGTAGTCTGAGGACACTGAGGTTATGTCCTCTGGGAATTTGTTTACATACAGGTTCACATTTTGCAGTTCAAAACTTTGACATAATATGTATTTAATATGGCTGATTCCGATACTTTTTAGACTCAGCATATTTAAATTTGAGTAGTTTTAGATCAGTGTGTACAAGGCCTTTGGTTTCGTTTTAACACTGGGGGGGACACACATGAAATGGGGGTTTGAGGGTCCTCTGCTAGAAAATTTGGAACATTAAAGTTCAGTTTGTAGCATAAAAGTCTTTAATTTTGTCAAAATAAAAGTCCTCTCTGCATTCATGTTTTTATTGGTGGGGACAAATTCACAGGTTCTACTGAGGGGGACGTGTCCCCTGCGTCCTCCCCAAAATCTGCACCTATGAATGAGTAAATACACAAATGAGTCAGCATTTGTCCACCAGAATCGTGAGCTTCGAAATAGCATTTCGACTCTAATGTTGGGTATTACACAAAATATTGAACACAAAATAATACTTTAATGTAACAGCTAAAATACAAAATAATTAAAAATGTTCACAGATGGGGGTGGATGTCTCAGACTAGTGACCTCAGTATTTCTAAAATCCATGACTACAGAACTGAGCATCATATTATTGGAATATTATTAATGATGCTGCAATATATATAAAGAGCACTTCACAGTTGTAGTCGGTCAAGGTAATTTAACTACTTTGTATCTACAATGTTAATCTGTAAATTAATGGATGACTAAAGCTGTCAAGTTAATGCAGTGGAGTAAAAAGTTTAATATTTCCCTCTGAAACTAAGTGGAGAAGAAGTATAGTAGTAGTAGTAGTATCATAAATACTCAAGTAAAGTACAAGTACCACAATTTGTACTTAAGAACAGTACTTGCACATGTACATATACATGTATTTTTTGTAAATGTGTTGTATTCCTCTGGTTTGTACTGGTCTTGCAGTGTGTTGTACTCGGTTTCCGCATAGCTACATGTGTTATTACATGATCTTTTTGGCGACCACCATTGATTGTATATATAGAGGTGTGTCACCTTTGTGTGTTACCCACATTTTACAGATTTCTTACCCTCATCCGACCAACATATTTAACCTACTGTAGCAAAAGTATTAACTTATTTCTTCTCTAAACATTATTAGTTATGTAACTTAAGTGATTTGAAAAAATGCATTATTATTATTATTATTTTAGGATAGTTAGGCTATAGTAAGTTACAGTTAGTTGTCTTTTAACATCATCTTAGTTAGTGAAGAGTAATACTTCAGGTCATTGACAAAGTACATGAGGAAATCTGTGTCTGTCGCCTTCAAATCAATCATTTATCATTTATTTGTCACATGAAATCCCACAAGATATTACTCCAGTGAAATGACCCCCTCTGATAGTGTGTGACTTTAAACTAGGACACATGGCAAACATGAATCAGTGAATAGTTCCATATATTAAAACTGAATAGGAAAACTTTGAGGCTTTTGGCGGGATTTCTCCCAGGACCCTAATACATTGGTACTTTTAAAAAACACTTATTGAATCAGAAATGAAAAACTGGAATGATAAAAAAAAAAGTACCTGTGAGATATGACACAAAGTATAGGCTACGTCTGGGGCCTGCAGGTACCCCAGACAGTAGGATGAGGGATATTAAAGGGGAACAACAAACATTTTCAAAATTCATACATGTAATTCCTATAGTCTGAGACAATCCAAAAATATTTGGAGATATGATCAACTCTCACTCAAATCCAAAAAGTAGAGTGCTGAAACTCAAATTTGTGATGTCATCAAGTATAAAGTCTGGAGCTGCTCCATGGGCAATCAGGAAATATGTTCTAGATGACACTGAGAGCAGCCAGGGGAATCGTCTGAGTATATGGAGACATTTTGTGTTTCAGAACTGAGAACACTACAATAAAATAAAGCTCATTTTGGGTATAAAAAGAAAATGAACATCCTGTGGGTCCACAAAATCAGTGTATGGAGCAGCTCTGGACTTTATACTTGATGACATCACAAGTTGGAGACTGACTTCTCTGTTTTCTGGCTTTGAGAAAGAGCAGCTCATGTTCACGAATATTGATTGAACTTTCCTGGACCATGGAAGTAACATATTGGAATTCTCAATTTAAGTGGTGTCCTTCTTTAATCAGATTCATGCACCACGTTTAGCAGCATCATGTTTGGTCATTTTGTTGTGTTGCCTCTCTGAAATAGTCACAGTATCTGAAACAAAGCAAAGCCACCCAAACAGTCACTGTGACTGCTGGGTGTTGGGGATTCATCGTGGTAAACACATCTACTAGCACTTGATTGGGGAGTGTGTATAAAGGGATTGTCCAGCCGACACCAGCTAATACAGATATAATTGACTCTCCTTCTGCATTCTGCACATGGATTTGGAGAAGTGCACCGGCTCATTGTACAACAACAAATTAAGCAGGCAGCAGTCAAAAGGAGCTGCTGAGCATTCACCGGATCTGGACAACAGACTACTGAACTCTGCAAAGTCTGCAAACACAGCTTCTCCCTCCTTTTGGGCCCTTTCATGTCCCCCGACATCTCCTCCTGCAGACCCCCGCCTCATAAAGCCAAGTCAAAAAGCAAGTACTTTTGGCTCTCGTCTGGTGAATGTTGATCGTCTCTTATAAAACGGCAGTGATTTCTGTTCTCTGCATTCCTCAGGCTGGCGATGTCGGCACCAGCTTTAATGATGCTCTAATGATGAAGTCACTCAAAAGTCTCTTTCAGTTGAAGGGGAATTCCTGCTCTCTTTGTTGTCTGAGCCCGAGATCTTTGAAATGCAGGAATGAAGAGGGGGAATTATTGATGGATAGGGTTCGGAAATACCAAGAGTTGCCAGACTTGTTCTGACTTCAGATCAGGTTCAACAGGTGCCGCCTCACCTACACAGAATTATTAAAACCAAAATCGCATTAACCCCACTGCTGCAGGGAGCAGTTGTGTAATCTGTGCGGAGCTCTGTAGAATTAGATCTGCATCATTTGGGCCGATCCGAAAGCAAATAAAGGCGATGTGAGCCCAAGCACACACAGCTGGCCCTTGAGACTCAGGATCCTGGGTAAACAAGGGTCCAGCATGCCTCAACACAGCTCACCCATGGGGGGGGGGGGGACACATGAGCCACTGAACAAAGCCTGATACTCTACTAGAGACTGAACTGAAGCAGGGCTTAGCAAAATTTTATTACATTTGGCCTGTTTCAATAGACTGCTGACCAACAGAGGATCACAGACTTTGTCATCAGTTTGAAGATTACTATGACATCTACGCCCTCCTTAGACTCTGTAATGCTCCTATTGTCGCAGTACACCCACTGATTTAACATGGAAATCTGCTGCTCACTCACATTAACTTTGCATTTGTTGCAGATTTATGAAGAGTGATGGGAAACTGTTTAACTGTATTTTTAGGAGCAGAACTGGTATCATTAATTTCAAGAGTTATTTTTCATTCCTTTTATTTAATAACCATATCAGTGTTTTTTGAATGTAAGAGCCCAATATTTTTTCAAAGCATGATTTTGAGTTTTTAAGTTGCACTGTGGTTTTTTGTTTCATTACTTTATGATAGTCAGATTGCAGATACTATAAAGCTGATTCACAGTCGATAATACTTCACAGTAAACATCCTATCTGCTTTTATTTTTGTCATTTTTTATAGTAGGGTGTAGTGGTGGAAAAGTATTCAAATCTGTTACTTATGTAAAGGTAGCAGCACCACGGTGTAGAAATATTTTGTTACAAGGAAAAGTCCTGCATTCAAAATCTTACTAGAGGACAAAAGTATTAGCATCAAAATATACTAAAACAAAACTACTCACTGTGCAGAATGCCCTTTATTACATCACTGGATCATTAATATTCATGTATTAAAATTACTAAATTTGCAGCTGGTGAAGATGGAACAGTTTTCATATTATTTAAATACTGCTGGGTAGCTTAATTCACACTATTACATCATAATTTATTACAAGATTTATATTTTGCATCAGGTCTAATAATCTGAATCTGCAAAGTAACTGTTAATTAGTGTTGTTAGATAAATGTAGTGAAGTAAAGGTATTAAGTAGCATAAAACTGAAACTCAAGTATGAGTACGTCGAATTTGTGTATAAGTGGACTTGAGTGAATGTACTTTGTGACATTTCAACACTGGTGTGGCAATAACCACAAAAGTCTTTGCTGTATTACAGATGATAAAAATACATAAAAATATCATATTACATGTAATTTAGGATTAAATGAGATGCAACAGTGCAGTCTTTGCATGTATATTTGTAATATAGTTATGTTATAGTTATATTTGTAAAAATGGATATTTGTATATACATGTATAGACTGCACATGTACAAGCATATGCAGATCCTACTGCATATATTGTATGTATACATGTATACACATATATAATCGCATGATAGATACAAATAAAAAATGTATATACAGATGCAGATTTTTTTTATCTTACAGCACATAAAACATACTTTTGTAATAATAATAATGATAATAATAATAATAATATACTGTATGCACAACTATTTCTTCATTTTTTTCATTTTACCACTTTTTTTTCACCTGTTCACCTTCTTCTTTTCTTTTCTTTTCTTTTCTTTTCTTTTCTTTTCTTTTCTTACATATTTACATAAACTGTTAAGGTAAGGTTAGGTTAATACAAAAAAATGTGACAGATCTTTGATTTATGTCTGACTTAATAACTATTAAGCAGATTTATAAGCAGAAAATTAAATTCACCAGATTATGGTAACATTAGATAACAAAATAACTTTTGAATTTTGCTTAATTTTATTGTTTATTACTAGATCTCCACATTCATTTGGACACAGATGCGCCACCCTGTGGTCATCTCCATATAGTGCTCATAAAACTTTTCCTTGTCTCCTCGCAGAGGCTTTATCTCTTTCTTCCTAGTTTATAACACACAGCCAACAAAAAAATAAATTCAAAGAAATATAAAAAATAAAAAGTTACAAGATGTCTCATAAAGTATCAGTACATTAACGGTTACAAATAAGTATAATAATTAGAGAGCAACAACAAGAGAAATATCACATCTCATGTAAACATTCATAAACACCATTCCCACCGAGCTTCACCTGATGCAGACTTTATTCAAATTCCACTATAAAAGCTTGGAGCTTGAATGCCAGAACTGATTTACTTTGGTAAATGCTCTGAGATTGATCATGTCAAGTTGTTTAACTTGATACAAATCAGTCACTAGGTGGTGCTCTTCTCCTTCAAACACTGTCACACTTCGTTACAAACACATACACATTAATAAATCTGGTGGAGAGGACGTTCAGTGATAGAAAGAATATCTATATGTGTTTTAATGGATTACACATCAAATACTCTGTTTCTTATATTAACATCCCGTGAGACACACTGACACATAAACCTTATTATTCCATGATACTTAATATGAACATTTTGGGCTTTATATTGTATTTATTATTGTTGTATCCTACTTTTATTTACAGTGTTATTTCGATAATTTTCTTCAAAACCTAAACACTTATTATATGTAATCAGACATTAGGATTACTGAACGTCTGCTTCTTTTTCATAGAAACTGAGATCCTGCAGCCCACATATATTCTTAATGCAGCTTTAATGCCACCCAACACACTGATTCACATGTGCCTGTTCTAATTTATATTTTACCCTATTCCCTTTAAATATAATGTTTCCAGATTCTCAGGCTTGACATTAAATGCTCCTTGGTCTCCAGGCTGTAATCTGCAGGTTTTGGCACGTGCTCCGCGTAGACCGGAGAAGACTTTGCGCGTATGGCACGCGGACAGATGTGCCCCCTTTCCTCCTCCTCCTCCTCTTCCCCTTTGAGCGGCTCCCGCTCCGGGATGATTGACACAGAGCCGTTCACGCAGCCAATCAGAGCGCGCCCTGCCTCATTTGCATAAAGTGGCCGCATGCCATTGGCTTGGTGCGTGCTACTGCAAACCGCCTCGCGTGCCATTACAGATGTCTTGTCCTTGGAGGCGCAAGAGGAGTCTTAAAAATAGATGAAATGTGTATTTGTTTTCATGTAGGGCCAAGAAAATGTTTATGGTGGAGATAAACAAACTCAGTCGCCATTTGACGCAGCAGGCATTTCCAACTTTGAGAGGAGGGCACGAGGATTTGGAGATAAAAGAAAATATAAATATTCTGGGTTTTTATTGGCACGCACACTGCACACCTCACGCCAAAATAATCACTCTTATAAGAAGCATTTATACATTTGCAGCCAGAAAACAATGCAATCATTTATCTTAATAAACACACAGATATCTTAAGTTATCACACACTGTTGAAAGTAGGGTTGCACTGGCTGCACTGTCAACACACTCTACATTCTTCCCGTTAACACACACGCACACGCACACACGCACACACACACACACACACACACTCTACCATTTTCTGACGCGCACGGAGCAAAGTTGGAAGCAAACATCCAGGCGCATTCCCCTCCCTTATCACTTCACAGCCCAGCCCGGCCGCTGCTGCTCGCTCCGCTTTGTTGTTTGTCCCTGCAGGGCTGATTGAGCAGCGCGTGACTGACGGCCCGCGGGGGTGTTGTCCAATCAGCGGTCTGCCCCGCGCCCAATGGGTGAGTCCTCTCTGCGATTGGCTGAGGCGAGTGTGGGAAAGAATGCAGAGAGGGTTTCACACGAACTGGGAGCACGCGAGCCGTCTATAAGTACCGCCGCGGCGTGTGTCGGCGGCAGAAGCGGAGACTCGCCACGCACGGTGCAACGCACGCTCCCTGCACTCAGATGACAGCTCAGTGATAACAAGCGACACACAACGCGAACCGATCGGTGGGACTGTCGGGTTACCTCTCTTATATGTCCTGCAGCGACGAGACGTGAACTTTGTGAACGCTTTTTGTTTTCCCGGAGCTTCAGAGGATTTACTTCTTTACGCGTGTACCTGGTTTGATCAACGATGCCAGCTGACACTATGGAAAAGCAGACGGCATCTCCTATTGCCGGTGCCCCTGCTAACGGGACGCACACACCGGACAAACCGAAAAATGCCAGCGAGCACAGAAAGGTAAGATTATTTTATTAACTTTCTCGATTAAGAGCGTTACATTAAAGGAATATAACGCAGTTAACATGTTTGTTATAATGATGTGACATGGCATGCAGTGTCCAAGGTGTGAACATGAAATTTATGTATTATTGTTTATTCTTTGCAGTCATCCAAACCGATCATGGAAAAACGCCGGAGAGCAAGAATAAACGAAAGCCTTGGGCAGCTCAAGACTCTCATCCTGGACGCACTTAAAAAAGATGTAAGTTCAGATCATTTCAAAGCTTTTAATCACTCTTTCATGATCATGTATGATTTAAAAATGTGTCTTGAGTATAGATTTAATTTTCAATGTTGCGTCCCCACAGAGCTCCAGACACTCCAAGCTGGAGAAAGCAGATATCCTGGAGATGACAGTGAAGCACTTGCGGAACCTGCAGCGCGTGCAGATGAGCGGTAAGTTTATTAAATCATATAAGAGGGTAAAAAAAACCCATGATGAAGTCATTAGGAAGATGTTCAGTCATAACTGCCTCTCTAATGTCTGCTTTTTTCTCCCCCCAGCAGCACTCTCTGCAGATGCCACCGTCCTCAGCAAATACAGAGCCGGATTCAACGAGTGCATGAACGAGGTCACGCGCTTCTTGTCCACCTCGGAGGGGGTGAACACGGAGGTGAGGTCGAGGCTCCTCAACCACCTGTCCAGCTGCATGGGCCAGATGATGTCCATGAACTACCCGCAGCAGGCCGCGTCCCAGCAGGCGCACCTGGCGCAGCCTCTCCATGTGCAGCTACCATCCACTCTCCCCATGAACGCTGCTGCTCTGGGCTCCAAACTCAGTCCGGCAGAGGCCGTGTCCCCTAAAGTGTTTGGTGGCTTTCAGCTGGTGCCCGCAACTGATGGACAGTTCGCGTTTTTGATCCCCAATCCGGCGTTCACCTCCACCACAGCTCCTGTCATCCCCCTCTACGCAAACGCAGGAGTGCCTGTTGCGGTGAATGCCAGCCCGGTGCATGGCAGCTCGGCACCGACTGCAGCTTCCCCAGTCCACGGCATGACGTCCTTCTCCGGGGGGTCCCAGGCGGTCAGCCCGGTGGGAGTCAGCACCGGCTCAGAGGGCAACGAGCCTGTGTGGAGGCCTTGGTAGCGCAAGGGAAAAAGAGACTCATGATAACCCAGTTTGCATTACTTTTCCAGTTTAGACATTAAACTGACTGCACAGACAAGTGTTGCGGGGCCTGAACCTGTGACTTTTCCGCTACGGGACGGTAACTCTAACCACTTAATGCCCCCAGTAGTTCAAAGAGTTTCGTTATATGGAACAAGGGTTTTTTTTCTAATTTATTGTCTGATTCCAACATTTGGATGTCGGTGATAAATATGCTGTACATGTGGAAGATTTATAGGAAAATTTTTGTTATGAAGTACTTTTTATGAAAAGGTTTTAGTTTTGTACAGATTTGTTATTGATTGTTATACCAAAGCTGTGTTTTATATTCTTTGTTCTGTGTTGGAAAGAAAAACTGAAGTTGGGTGATGGCCCATTGTTTTAATAAATGACTTTTCAGAAATTAATTTCTTGTCTGCAGCCTGTTTCTATCACATCTATATAACTTTATTACACGTTATTTAGAAGTATTTAAGGTCATTCAGTCGTTGTCAGGCCGTGCGTAAAAGTCATGCGTAAAAGTTAGGGAGCATGACTTTTTAGGCAGAGTCACAGCAGTATTATGAGGCCAAATCGAAGCTGTAACCTATTGATTAGGCTATGTTCCCAATATGACCTCCTAAATCAATTAATCTCCTCAGTTTTAAGCGGCCACCTTGTCACCAGTTTGGCGGGAGCTCTTTACATCTGGCCCGCAGGAGAATGGTCCCCGGGGACAATGGGGGTGTATTTTTCTATTGCTATAAAGGTAATTAAAAGTTTGAAAAGGGTCTCATCCTGTATGCAGCGGGAGCTTTAAGAAGTCTTAAACCCTATTCATGAGCCTGGGAAATGCTCTCAGGGGTTAATGTCACTAACAGATTGCCTCAGTGAAAGGAGAATATGGAAGGATCCTCGCTTCCTTTTGTGTATCAATTGTTCAATTTCACTCCCAGAGGGACTGCACCTCAATAAAGGAGAAAACGAGGGAACTTGGTCAGACTTTGGTTTGGTGGCGGGGAAACCCGAGGAAGTCGGAGTGGATTAAGAAATATACTGAAAATATCTGATGCTTGGTTATGACTTACTCTGAAAATCACACCCTGTCACATAAACCCACTGACAAGATCACTTGCCTTTTATTTATACACAGTCCGTGGTCTACATCTGGCCAGCTGCTTCTCCCTCTCAGTTTCAAAATGTGTATTAAAGGTCTCATTCTCAAACTCTCCCCCTCCTGTCTCTGTTTATCCCTGGGTGTAAACTTATCTTCCTCCGATGAGTGGAGCCCGGAACTGTGTGTTTCAGTGCCGGGCGGCGTGGCGCTAGCCGTGTGTCAGCCACTTGCAGTCAGCGGGCCCCTTTACTTGCGATTAGGTTACAGCCTGGTGACCGCCGGTCAAAACCCCTCAACATTTAATACTCCACCGACGCGCCGTGGGTGCGCATGTCTGGCACAGGCCGGGAGTAAGTCGGTTTTTAAAGTGTTTCTTAGGCCTGACCACCAGCACACACAAGATAAACACTCTCGGTGCTTTTTGTGTTCAAAATATCCAGGATTTCAAACTTTAAATTGTGTGCACATCTCGTGCGTAAACATGTCCACAAACTATCCATATTTAGTCTCATATTCAACCTTAGAGCATCTGCTGATCCTTAAGCGATTGTGCAGAAACCAGTGTCAGTATCTTTAAGTGAGAAAATGGTTATTGTAACATGCATTAATATAAATATCACATGCTTAAAGACAGTTTGAAACAACTTTATTTGGGAATTAGGAAGCTGGATAATACATGGAAACATGCTGAGGTATTTGCATGTTTCAAACAAAAATAAAGTTGTCAATAAACAAACAAATAAATACATAAAAATACCCTTTTTTACTGTAACATGGCCTACGTGACTTGTGATTGATGTTTTTGCACTGATAACTCAAACGACTCCCGATATTGATCTTTTAACAGTTGGACAGTCTTGGTATTTCGTGTAGTCTCACTTTCACCCTGCTGAGTGCCAGTGCCCTGCAGATGACACCGTCGGTAAATGACATACTGAAACCCCCGTCTGTCAGTGATGTTTGAGCAGCTTCCTTCTGCGAGGAGGCATACTGAAACACCAGTTGGCAGCGTGTGTGGGTTCTGCGGTCGTTCCTACTGCCTTCGTGTCTGAGTTAATAGTTCAGAGATGCCTTTGTGGAGCTGAGGTCGTGAGAACTGAGCGAACTAGTCAGCCTGCGGCCGGGCACTGCGCCAGTCAGTAAATCCCCGCTGGCAGGCCGGGTCGTGCAGCCGCTCTGCGGAGGTGAGGAGGCGAACACACACACGCGTGGCCGCCAAGAAGCGAGCCTGGTCCGGTGTAAACAAGAGGGATAGTTGAGGGGGGACTCGGGTCCAGCGGTATATAGTCCCAGGAGAAGTTGACTGAGTCCATCCTATTTTTATATGGCAACATTGCAGGCTGTTAGCAAATCAGTTTAAAGCTGCGGTTTGTGCTCTGGTGTTGGGAAATAGAAAGGGAGATAAAGAAATCCCATTTTCATAGCTCACTGTTTGCACAGAAGAAATCAGGTAACCAGGCAACAACAGCATTACACATAGAAAATGAATTCAAGAAACGCTATAAAGAGATAAAGTGTCATTTAAGACAAATATAACAACACACACCATGATTTTAAGTATGCGTAATTTTGCAGATGCGTATAGCTGAATGTCTATCCAGATGTGGCCCCTGCATTGTCGGTTTGCTCCACTTGCTGAGGTGCAGAGCCAGCAACACATATTAGAAATTATTTAAGAAATTTCATTATCAAGCATTTATGTAACGAAACAGGCGGGAATCCCTCCTCAGTGATGAAAAGGATTCCTCCACAGGGCTGGATGTCCCTCGGGGACCTGCGCCATCATGTCCCCTGGGAGAAGTCGCTATTGAAGGGGGGTAGGGGTCGTCAGAGGAGCCACAAATTATCATTCTCATTAGCGACTGAATGGAGGAACGCGCGCACCACGTTGCCGCCAAACTTTTAACATCAGCTCTCCCTCCAAAATCACAATTGGCATTGTTGCATTAGGCCTTGTTTAGCAAGCACCTAATGCTTTTTGTATGCAAGTTCTAACACAGTCAGTCGCATTGCGTCTTCATGCAGGACTGCAACACTTAAAGGACATCAGTAGAGGCACTCATTTAAAGGACCTCAGCTAAACTCATAGGATCAGTACATGTGAGCAGATAAATGCAAATATGTTGCCAGATTTTTGTCTGTTTTAACGGAATTGAAACAAGGAAGTCATGCAGGAGTCAACCAGTAGTTCTGTTTTGTTTCACTTGTCATGAGGTGGATTTATAGTTTTGTTTAAAGTGCTTCTCTTGAAGCAAATGTACATCAGTTATTCTAATAATTAAAAAACATTTCATTCAGTTCATTAAAGAAACAGAAACTTGGAAGTTAAAGTTGCCAGTTTGACAATTGCCTTTCTGGGTGAGCCTTATGAGAGAGCTGTTGTTAAGCCTTGTTAATGTTTAAACTTGTGGTAGGCAACCATCATGTGCCAAGAAGTGCCAAGGATGTTCTTTATTGCAGCCAAAGACATAATCAGGTGTTTCAAAAGTTTCAAACCTGACATTTTGCAGATTCATTTCATCAGGAGATAAGCTTCCTTGATTTAAGACCATTCTCAATATCTCTCAAGAACAAGAGCCTTTTGCTTGGAGCACTAACAGTTGCTCTCTGAGTATAGGAAATAGGCTGCCCCTGAGATTGTTAGGGAGCTCCACTGCTCTCACTTTGCATGGATGACGAGCTATATTTGCTCCTCAATTTGAAGACGCTGCAGCTAAGAGGACAGAAGGAAATGTTCTGCATGCTTTGGCCACAGGTTCTGCCGAGGGGAAAGGCGTGGATGGAGCATGCAACAAGCTCTAAGTGTTTTTACGGTATGTGTCAGTGTGTATGTGCACCGGACACTCCTCCATGCACCTGTTTTCTTAAGAATCAAGAAAGGGAGAGGCAGATGAGGAGACAGACAGACAGACAGGGCTGAGAGGGGCAGGGACATGTTAAAAAGAAGGTGATGAAACCTAATATGTTTCCCTGAAGTGTGTGATTCAGCAGTGACATGCGTGCAGGTGTTTGTTTGGAAGGGCGTTGGAGACTGGAGATTAAGTTGGCACATTATGAACTTATTTCGTAGTGTCACTTCACATTTGACTCCTTGACACCTTATTAACAGGTGTCCACTTTTTAGCCACACACGCCTTCCTCCTCCCACCGCCCGCTCTTTTTTGGCTCCCCCCAAGCTCCCATCCTGTCTCGGTATTTATAGCAAGGGACCACTTATCCCTGGGACTGGGTGAGAGGTGTTGGGTGTGCGCAGACGGAGGAGGTGAGGCAGGGTGGCTCAGGCGCAATGGGACACGTCGAGCCTGATCAGATATCACAGGGTCCCGGGTGTTGTGTGGGCTCCGTTGATCCTCGCCGCTTGTCTACAGAACGTATTTCTGAGGCCAGGTTTGGCTTTTCAGCAGCTTCTCCGGTTTCAAGGCATGAGGCCTGTGGCTTACAGCCTTTGCAACTGGTGCAGATTCCACAAGAGAAAGTAAAGGGTCCTCTTGACAAGGCTAGAGGTCATCCTGCAGACTCCTAGGTGGCCTTGAGGGAGCCCCGTCTTTGAACGTAGACACATTTTATTTATGTATTTATCCACTGTGGGGGTCATCCCTGGCTTTCTCCTGCACATTTGGCAGCTGTTCCTCTATTTTAGCTCTGGTTCAGAGTTCAGCAGCACGAGTCTGAGAGATAAATAATGGTGTCCTCATGGTGGAGATGTGAAAAGGAAGCAGCTTAGAGATGTTATGACATTGTGGACCCTGAGTTAGGAGACCATTAAGACCATTTCACCATGAATAACAGAGAAAAGAAGGTTCTTAAACTGTAGTAAGTAACTCTTTGAGAAGACTTAATTTGTGATTACTGGCTATACATAATGATAAACTTGTTTGGTACTGTGCTTTAAAAATAAATATTAATGTTTTAAGTAAGTCATGCAGGATACAATATACATCCAATAATGAATAAATCAGTTAGTGCAGATGAGGTTTGTTATGCCATGAACGTAGAAATATTCTGTTGCAGTCTCACTGTAACACAAGTAAAAGTATTTAAAATATCACAAGACAAATAAAGTTGTGGTAACGGTTGTTGATAATATGATCAGTGAAAGCCTGGATCAATTAAAGTAGCTGACTCAATATCACCACCTAGTGTATGAAACCCCCCAGGACTGCACTCGTGTGTGTGACTCACCCCGTGTCTCACCACATGCCCAGACTTGTCCCCAATCTGACACTTGAGAACATCATGCAAAGCGATCTGACTCATGTGTCTTCTCAGGATGCCACTGTGCGCATCTGATGTTTTTGTGTGTGAGTGTATTTCATCCTCTTCCTCTCCTTCCTCTCCTACTGTTAGTGTGTGTGTGTGTGGTGGGTAAAAGCGGTGTGTTTGAGTGTACACATTTTGCACTGTGTGGTTGGGTGACAGTGTGAGAAAGAGCCTTTGACCTATTTCTCTTTCATTTAACTCATCGTTCACATTGCAGTAAGTCAGGCCAGTGAGCCTAAGCAATATGAGGAACCAGTAAATCAAAATGGAATGCATCCACTATTAGGCTAATGATAGTAGTTACACCTGTGTTTCCTGGTATGACATGTCATACCAAGGCCTGCCTACTTGCTTCTTTGCTTACAAAAACTACATTTGTAATACTTGACTGAAAACCTGTTTTGAGTATCAAACACTGAACCCTGTAGGCTTGAAGAGCAGAAGCTGCAGTTGGTGTAGATCCATAACAGTTACAGGTGATGCCAATTTTACAGCAAAGAAAAGGTATAAGAAATGCCAAAGGCTTATAAGCTTTATTTAATCAGGTGACAAAAGGACAAACACATACAACAAACATAACCACACAAACAAAAGGACAACATGCAGTACAGGACTCTGTGTGATCCAATGAACGCCAGCTAAATAATGGTTAAATACAAGGTTAATGTATCATTCACCAAATCTATGTTCATCATGACCAACATAAGCAAACAGATTCGGGTAACAGCAGCACACAGCTATGCTAGCGAAAAATAGATGCTGAATATATATGTTATATTTTGTCACTTTTTTGTGACACCTGCTAACATCTGGCTTTTTCATTTAATAGGAAAGGTCACAATCAGCATTTATTCTCGGGTGAAATGACTGTGCATTAGTTGTGGGTATTTATTGTTTCTGTCTCCAATCAGCAGTGGTAGAAATACGGCACCTGGGTGAATGCATTAACTTTAGCTTCTTTACTGATGAGGTGCAATGACGCGCCACTACAAAATATTGTCCGTGTCCACCATTGCAGCACTCAAACATTGATCCAAATAAGTCTGTTGTTGCTGCCTTCTCAAAATCAAGAGGAGAGAGGAGAGGAAATGAGAAGAGAGGGGATGAGGTGTGAAGAAAGGAGACGAGATAGTAATTGGGCCACCATGACTTAAAATAGCTATAACCATAACCACACCACACACTGTGTGTGCGTGTGTGCGTGCGTGCGTGCGTGTATATTTGCAGCTGAGCATCACCTCCCATACTGTCCCATTTACTGCTGATAGTATCTGTAAAGTGAAGTGAACATTTACCTTGGGAGGGAACGAACTATGCGAAACTGCCACTCAGGAAAGTTAAGCCACTTAAACACACACAAACATGTATGTTAGAAGATATGTACATACACATAAATAAGAGTTGTGTATGGTGTCTAAAACTCACTCAGGTAGAGAGACCTTTAAGTCAATATAAAAAGATGACTGGGTAATTTTAACAGGTGGATGTGAATGAATTAGCATGGAAGGCCTGTCTGTGACATTGAACATGACACACCTGTTAAAAACAAACAAAAAAACAGAAAGGCACCCTCATCTGCTGCAGAGCAGTGTACACAGCTCTAGTCTACTGGCAATGGGAAAAGAGTCTATCGCCTATTTCTAGTGGGTTTTCCCGTGTTTAAAAAAACCCACATACATGTGCTAATTTGGGTGAAAAAGGGGTATTTGTTTGTGTTATGTCATGACTGGGCTGTTGTTGAAATGTAACTTTAGCTGTTCTGACTGCCATCTGCTGAAAAGAAGCAAGCTACACACCAACAGCATACACCTGTCAAGATTATTATAAACTCTAATGTTTTTCGTTGGAAAATGACTAACTTGCTGTCTTACTGAAAAGACTGACAAAATTTTGAAGATACAATGCAAAATTTTCCTTCACCACAAAACAACATATACAGACTCAGTATTGGGGCTGTGCGTGTGTTCTCTGCTGCTGTCCCTTTTCCCTCCCTTGCAGATCTGCCCAGGTGTGCTGCGTAAGTTAACGAGGTGCAGCACACCTGGCACAATGGAGGAGGTGCTTAAGAGCTCCTGTGCCAGCAGCAAAGGGGAGAGGCCTCTGGTGTGGGGACTGCTGGTTCTGCTGCCTCTCAGTGTGGGATTGTTGTTGTCTTGTTAACTTGTTTTACTTGTAATAAATCCCATGGATTTGAGGGTTTTAAGTGTTAATGTGGTTATTTTAGGTCAGTGTTAGAGTTTTGTTTGCCCCATAGGGGTGCCTAAGGGTGGGGTGTAACACTCAGACAAAAGTGATCCGTGTCTATCATCAGTTATGGCCCACTAGAAGTGTGTGGTGGTGAATTTATCTGCAGAGACTCTGCCTGTAATTCCTGATTTCTTTCTTATTCTGCTGTGTTGGGGATGTTCCTGGGCACAGTGCGCAGGTGAGTTTATAAAAAGGTAGCAACCAGGTGCCGGACTGTTAGCAGCATGCATCCAGGAGGAAGCTACGAAAATCCAGACACAGCATGAAAGATCTCAAAAAAGGTGAAAGAGTGAATCTGGGGTTGGCTTTCACTTCCACTGGCAATACTGTTTACAAACAGTAAACAATAATTTCTGCACAGTATACCTTTAATGTCTGTGTGTTCAGTACAGAGCTTGGTCCTTGGTGTGTTTAGCCTGGCTTAGCAAAAAGACTGGAAGCACAGGGAACAGTTAGTTTCTGTCAGAGAGTTTTAAAGGATGAATTCAATTCCAAATACTAATATGGTATCATACGCAATGGGCAGCGGCAGTTGTTGACACAGCGGGCAACAGTCCAACTCATCAAATATTGCCACTTTGTCAATGTACATTGACAGGTGGGAGAGTATAGGTCAAACATAATCTGGACTTTCACCTGGCAGGCTGCTGTTCGTTATGCATGTGAAACCAAAAGTCAGTGGAGTTATTTTAATAGCAATGTAGTGTGCTAACGTATTGATGTGGATGATGTTAGTAACAACCAGACTTATTTCAGGGCAAGCTATAAGCTTTTTTCCTAAACCAGCCAATGTGCTTTTGTTGCCTAAACTCATGGAAATAAACATAAAAATGAGGTGCTTCATCTACATCGTGAGTTTATTTTGAAAAAGACTGTATGCATGTAAGGAGCAGAAACTGTACCGAGCATGTCATATTTTGACGTGTAGGTCCGTCAAGGCAACAGTGTTTGACAAGTTGGGATGAGAACAAGTTGGTACAGTGGCTCTCAGTTTCCTAATCTGGGAGTTTTATCAAGTTTTTATTGTATTGTATCTGTTGGTTTCCTCTTTGTCCGTAATATCCATCCACACTTTGTCTAATGTCATCTTTCAAAACTTTCCAGTTAAAACCTCTTGTCTCTAAAAGGCGTTTATACCATTCAGCCCTCCCTGTCTTGCTCTTGTTACAAGTCTATCTGGCTGAAATGTGCCATCCCTGTCTACGAGGTTTTATTCCAGAGTTGGATTTGTAATCATTTGCAATATAACAAATGTTAAATTGATTTTGAATGACATTTTGTTCTTATGGAACAAAACCTGCAAGTTCAATTTCATTTAGTCTTTCTATTCCTTTGAGCCACTCTTTCGCTTTATGTTTACAAAAAAATGCAAAGTTAGCATATTACATATTTTCCTGTCTGATTATTACTGGAAGATGACGGAAAGTCTCAGTCCCTGTCTTATATTTAGTGAATGAAATACAAGCATATTTGACAGAAGGATATTATACTCTGGGAGGTGTTGAACAGCTGTATTTCCTGACCAGCTATCCCACGGCGCTGAAACCTGTCCTCTCAGTACCCTGGCTAAGCTAGGTGGTGACAGCCGCACTGTTGCAAGAGCATTATCACTTTAGCACAGTGGAGAGGGGGGCATTGTCCCCTAAACAGGATGTCCTGGTGTCTGGTCCCATCTCATATGGGCCATCCTTTGTGTGTGTCTCTGTCTGTGGACACTGGGGCAAATCCTTAAAACAGATGTGACCAGGATTTGAAAAGGTGCCATGCCCTTTATAAAATGTCGGGCTCTTCCTTCCCTTGCCATTTTGTTTTCTTTTCCTTTATCAAGACATTTTCCTACGTATGGATTGGATGGCTAAACATGACAAGCAGACACTGAAATTCTGTCTCTGTAGGAGCTGAGTGTATATGTGTCAGTGTGTCTTTGCACTGCGTGTGGTAGGGAGTTGGAGTTATGAGATGAGCCCTTGTCTTTTTTTCCTCTTTTTCTTTCTTCCTCCCTCTCCGCCTCTTTTCATGCCCTGGGAAGGTAAACACCCATCCTCTTTGCTCTTGTTTTTCTTATGGTAACTGTTGAACAGTGTGTGCTCCACTCGTGGTTTTATTGCCTGGATTGTCATGCAAGAGGCAGGGGAGACAAGTGTCAATAAGTGGATGGGCTCACTCCAAACAAATGCGCCCAGAGAATGGGCAAAGAGAGCCGAGAATGCAGCTGGGTACACACACGCACGTAAGCACACACACACACACACACACACACACACACACACACGAAACAAATGGTTTCTTCATGCCAAACTCCCTCGAGACATTAGTCAAACGTCATTCAAACAAGGCATAGTAACTGCTCCGATCAAGTAGCTATAATTTCCATTTTTTTTAAAAATCCCTTTGGGACATAACCCTTTAGTAAAATGTCTGCTTCGATAAAGCCCAATATAACAGTAATATGACAGTGAATCAGCTTTTGAAAATAAACTACCTTTAACAACCTCAAAGCCATTCTGTACATGTTTCTCATAAACTAGATTTGCAGACGAGAAGCAAAACATTCTGAAACACAGTAACACAAATACTTTTATACAGGGGTTTTTAATATTTTTCAGGCGAGGGTGCCTTTGCTAAAAGAGAAAAGGAAGGGACCCCCTACAACATAAATTGTATTAACTAGAGTTGCATATGACTTCGCCTACAATAACGTGTAAGATGGCCTAAAGTGCCCAAAATATAAACACACCTTTTCATGGTGCATACAATACACTATTAAAATAACAACTATTGATTCATTAATTTAATTTATACTTCATGTTTTAATGTGAAACATAGGTAAAAACAACAACCCTAATCCTAAAAAAAATACATTTGACAGGAAGCTAGCTCACATGATTGCAAGATGATTCATGGGTAACAGTTAGCTCATCATCAGTGTACTGGAAATTAAATGGGTTCTTTTTTTGTTAATGAATAGGCTGATTCAGCTTTGCTAATGATATTTTGGACTTATTCATTCATTCATTTTCCATAACCGCTTATTCTGTTAGGGGTCGCAGGGGGGCTGGAGCCTATCCCAGCTGACATTGGGTGAGAGGCAGGGTACACCCTGGACAGGTCGTCAGACTATCACAGGGCTGACACATAGAGACAGACAACCATTCACACTCACATTCACACCTACGGGCAATTTAGAGTCACCAATTAACCTGCGTGTCTTTGGACTGTGGGAGGAAGCCGGAGTACCTGGAGAAAACCCACACTGACATTAGGAGAAGATGCAAACTGCAATTAAAAAGATACTTTTAATTAATTATCAAACAATTATTTGGCGGCCCCCTGCAACTGTTGAGGACCCACTTTGATACAAACAACACACATTTGATTTAAACTGTAGCTTCCTAGTTACTGTTTGGTGTAAAATTTGGATTTTTTCCTTCTGCCTATTATAATTGACTTATCAGCAGTTTGATATTAGGGCCCTATCACACTAGGCATCTGTCGCTGCAGTTTTTGCAGTGTGTCCCGCACCATTGGCACCAGTCAGCTGGCATTTGTTGCCTGTTTTTTGGCCAATTAAGCATGCTGAATTGGTGTCAGAGCTGGCAGTGCCGTCAGTAAATTAAATTTCTCTGATTAGCAGTTTAGCTCAGTGCATGAGAGGACAAAGAGAAGTGAGGAAAGTAAACAAACGGCTAAAGTCAAGAGGGTGTAAGATTGAAACAAACTTGCTGTAAAAGGTAGAATTATTTTTCTTAGCTCATTATCAGAAACTGTTCGTAATTGTTTATGTTATTGTTCACTATAGTGCACAGTAAGTATCTTTTGTATTTTCAATATGAGGTTGTGTTGTTAATGTGCTAACTTGATAACTACTATCTTGACTGTCGGTCTTATGTCTCCCTTTTTGAGTGATGTATCCAGACTGCCGCCACCTGCTGGTTTGGAGAGTGTAGTTGGCTGTTAGCTGAGAGACACAGGGGATGTGAAGTCATGCAGCAGTTGGCCCTCGTTGCCACTATACTTCTTTGCTGTCAGTTTGGTGTGTCTGTGCCTTTGGCAGTAGACAGATGTAGTTCAGCTATTCTAGATTGTGCACCAGTGGTTAATTATACTCTATCATATCGGAATCTAAAAAAAAATGAGAAATCATGTGTTAGTTTGAATATTGCAATTGACTTAAAAGGAAATGTTACAACACATTATCCATCACCACTTTCATACTCCCCCTGCACACATCAGTCACCCCACTGTCACACTCTTATCTTTATAACAAACAGCTTTTTAGTAGTGCTCAGCGATGGACTGACAGAAAGTAAACAGTGCCTCTGCGTGTGCCTTTCTCTCTGCTGGTGGTGATCGCTCCGGGATGGATGAGCCGTCCGACACTCATCTTCAGCCATGTTCTGCTCTCAAGAGCTGAAGAAAGTGGGCCTCATGATGAATACATGGAGCCTTGATAAGATTAGCACGGGCCAAACATACACACGGGACACTGTCTGGCATGTTATTCTCAGTCGCAGCCCATTCATGAGGGAATCCCTCCCTCTGTGAGTGTCTGGCCGTGTGTCTCTTACCAACACTCCTCATGTCTATTCCTTTATATGGGATGTTTGGGAGCGATGCTGCATTTGTTCTTCTAGTTCTAATGTGTCTGGTTGAAGAACTACTCTCAACTAAATGAAGTATCGATACTTCAGATATAAAGTCTGAGAATTTGAGAATCAACACTCACATCAATAGGACACCAAAAAACCCACACAAATCGAACTCACCATGTTCTGGGCATATAAAACAATCCTAAACGGCACGACTGGGGCAAAAAAAAAAAAAAAAAAAATCACCAGAATACAAAAACTTAATTACTTGACTCTCAAAATTTCCTGGCATAGAACCTCGAATCTCCCCACTACAAATATGTCCCCGCCAATGTCAAAACAAAACCCAAGCCCCTGGCTAGAATAGATGTGTGTATTGTACATTTTTTGCAAACCACAGATATGTTGCATTTCAACACGTTTTTATATGTTGCATTTCAACTTTCATTGTATATTGTGACAACGCTGTGGTAATGTGTAGTTAGATTTAGACGCAAAAAACACCCACCCTGGTTAGGGTTAGGAAAATATCGTGTTTACCCAGTTTGGTTGCTACAAACAAGGGTAGAAATGTCCCAAACTCTTGTTCAAAAATATCCGCTTTTGTGGCTGCAAATACAGCTGGTCTGAACAGTGGTCTGCTGCTTGGTAGCCATCTCACCCATGCCATCCACCATCCACTCTTCCTGATTAGAAACTCAGGTTATATAGGCTACATGTAATCTGAACTCTGCCATACTTATGAAACGTATAAATGTAACACATCTGTGGTATACATACAATGCCAAAGTTTTATTTGGTGACTGGGCTGCATGAGCACTCCTCTTGGGTTTACCATTAAAACTGTCTTGAGCTTCACTGTAACTGATGTGATTAAGTAATTAGTGGCCCAGGAGGTAGATAGGGTCGTCAGCTAACTGGAGCATAGGTGGTTCAGTCCTCAGTTGCTCCAGTCCGCTTGTCGGGTTGTCCAAAATTAGACCCTGATGGATGGACTGATGGACTGGCCTCTGCCATCAGTGTGCATGCCTGAATGGACGAATGTGGCATGAAGTGCACTATTGCAAGTCCATCCATTTACCACCTGACCACCCTACTGAGCCTCGGCAGCATGCCTAAGGTGTGCAGTTTAAAAGTTACTAACAAGTCCCATAGAACAGATAAGTAGAGACTAGTGGAAAGAAAAGCTTAACGTTTGGCAAATTATAATAATCTCTTTCTTTGTCAGTAGTCACAAGGCAATTTGACAAAAGGCAAATTCACATAAGGCTGTTGAATCTGACCTCTTTGACATTTTGGAGAAGTCACAGGGCAGGGTTAACCATCATATGGCACCCCTGGAGCAGTTTGTGGATTTGGTGCCTTGCTCAAGGGCACCTTGGCAGTGTAGGTGAAGTGGCCCCTCTCCAGCTGTCAGTCCACACTCTATATTTGGTCCGTACAGGACAAATACAACCCTTTGGTTCCCAAGCCAAGTCCCCACAGACTGAGCTACCCGATCCAATCATTCAGTGTTGATGAAAATGTATTCATGAGTGTCTTACTGCTGATGCACTCACCTTATAAAAATTGATGTGTGTCTCCCCCACATACTTGAAACAGTGAGAAGTATCTGTGTCATTAATCAGTATTGATAGTGGATAGTGATTTTTGGTGAGCCAACCTTTTAAAGTAAAGCTTGAAGTGAATCAGCCACACAATTTTTCAGAAAAGTGATTAATTGTTTTCTGTGTGATAAAAAAAGACACATGTGGGTGTCTATTTCTGAGAAGTCTAACACTTCAACGCTCTGTAAGGTGTGGGAACAGTCTGAGCATAATGTGTGTGTGTGTGTGTGTGTGTGTGTGCCCAGCCACCCCCTGCAGTGTTGCCCTGTGTTGACTGACAGCACCAGTGCGGCTGTACAATAGCTGATCTTTGCTCTGTGTCCGACTGTATACACACAGAGTGGGATGGCTCCCTCATGCAGAACTCCAGTATTGATCACTTCAGCGAGATCCCACAGCCGCACTCATTGTCCTCTTCCCCTTTCTCTCCTGCCAATCAATAGCTCTTTGTGTTGATTTTTACCCATTGACAAATCACTCTGCCCCATTGCCTTTGTTAAGCTGTCAGTCAAGCGGGAGGTATTGCCTTATTAGATTCTCATCCAGTCCAGAGTTTGGGAAGGTAGACCTTTTTTATTTAAAAAAAATTGGACTTGTGGCAAAAAAAAATCATCATTGTTAAAGAACATGAGTGAAATATTAGTAAATCATTCAAAGGAATAACAACTTGATACACACATGCATAAGCCATAAACTGTATACAACTGACAGTACGTGTCTTAAATAATATAAACTACATGCATTTAATTAACCTGATGTGTCTCATACTGTATTATAACTGCTTTAAATGCTCACATTCTGCACTAGCTTACAAAAACCAAAGTGTCCTCAGCAAAGCTAACTGCAAAATAATAGCACGTATTATTACCTTCATTCTGTCTGTGTGACAATGCAGGCGCCCATCAAGCTGTCAGCAATTTAAAGTCTCGTGTGTCATTAAACCCCATTGTCTAAATGAGGAATCTCTGTTCCTGAGAATGTGACCTGAGCTCTGATGAAGTTGGTCACAGAGAGATCTGATCTGCAGCTTTCACCCCTTGACATTAGCACACCACTAATCCTCACAGACCCACAGGGCACCGATGAGTCAGTCTGATGAACCTGCTCATATGGATCCACTGTTTGGTGACCTTTTAATTAGGCACTGAGGTGTCAGTCATTTAAACAGATTCAGTTTGAGGATTTTCTGTTTTAAAGGAAAAATCCGTCATCCAAATAATTGTTTTGATGACACAGGTTTTAAAAACACATGACTCTTTACAAAACTTCAAAAATATTGAAAAACCAACCACAATCTTTGCTCAGCCTTTTACAGTATATATAGTCCTCTCATCCACTCAAACACTTAAGTTTCTAGACACCTAATTTGTTTACCTGTTATGTTTTGCAAGGAAAAGTAATCACTTGCTGAGTTATGTTCTCTGGGGTTTTTCAAGCGTAAGAAGTGCTATGTTTTTGTACTGGATGGGGGTTGATAGGGTGGTGGTTGATATGGATGGTGGGTGTACAAATTTACAAACTTAACTAACTTTACTAATGCTAACTTTGATAGTAGAGACCAAGGTTAGCATCCTGAGTCCTGTAGGGGTGTAACGGTTCACAAAATTCATGGTTCATTTTGGTACAATACAAACAGTGGTGTTACGGTACATTTTCAATACAGCAAAAAAGTATAAATGCAAAAAAAGTTTGCACAGAGATGCCTCTCCTCATGAGGAAAAAATTTGCCTCAATAACCCATAACTTCCGGTTATATAGATTTTCCGCTATTTTGAATTTTTTGAAAAACACTTAAAATCAATCTCTTCCTAGAAAGTTTGACCGATCTGCATGAAACTCGGTGAACATAATCTAGGGACCAATATCTAAAGTTCCCTCTTGGCAAAAGTTGGAAAACTTACTAAAACTGAGCTTCTATAAGGCAACTTTGTAGGCATATGACCACACATAATCTGAGGGGACCCCTCCATTATTGACCCGATCAAACAAAATGGGATCGCTAGAGAGCTAATTTCTTATCTAGGCCTAACTGCCATATCGATTTTTACTAAACTTGGTAGATATGTAGAACAGGACGCCTCAAGGTGACTGGAGAAATTTAACTCTAATTGGCAACTGGGTGGCGCTATAACAACAGAAAAATGCTTAAAAATGGCTAAAATGCGACCGATCGCTGTGGCTCCCCCTGTGGCATAATGTTGTTGTTTTTTTTCTAATTTTTGGTATGACTAAGTCATGGCATGGTATGCTGTACATAATCACGGAAACTGTGAGTCAGTCATTCTGTCTGTCCCACGTTTTTCTACTCACTGACGTGGTCAATCTATGTGAAACTGCACATAGGCATTGAGGATTTGCATAGGTAGAAGGTGACAAAGCTACCAATGGGTATGGACTAGTCTATTATAACTGACATCATTAAAGTACAATCTTTTCCGACTTTGAACAATGATGGAGCTATACCTGAGTGACCCATCTTCTGGGGTGTCTTCTTAGAAAAACAAAACAAAACAAAAACACATCTTTGTAAAATATAAAATGTAATATTGTAGCTATAAATACACAAAAGAAACAATTCAGTCTCTGAAATGCTAGAGAAATTTCCTTTTATATTTTTGTTAAATGTTTTAAAACTAACATAATTTGGCTTTTTTTTTTGGTAGGGCTACAAAGCGGGAATTATGGTCTGGCTGAAATGGTCTTGTTGAAGGAATACTGTGGCAGGGCTTGCATACATTACGCATGTTCATAAAGCCTTTACATTTCCACTACAGAGTCAAGTCTCATGTCTGCAGCTGTAATCATGTTAGCTTGTAGCCCGTGTGTTGCTCCTTGTTTTCGTCTAGTCCCAATGACTGGCACACTGGGGTGAAGTCAGTGTACACAAGTTGACATTTGACGTATTCCACTGATGTTACCTACTAGGGCATTAACGACTTTGATTTATTTCAGGTCGACTTATCTGTCAATAAAGTCAAAGTCGAGTCGACAAGTCATTTGATGACATCATCACACTGACACGGCGGAGGAAAGTGAAGTATCTCCACACATGTGATGTGTGTCTGTCAAGGCCCGAACATACTCGGGTGGAACGTACATGGAACGGACTATGCAGAGGTCCACGCGGACTCAAAGCGGATGTCCGCAAGCCCTGTGCGCGCAAAGCTCAGATTTTACGACCGCGCGGACTCTGCTCCGCGCACCAGTGACTGCTCGGCATGTATTTTTCACATCGCAGGGATTTTTCACGGACATTTTTACAGGAAACTACAACTCGGAAGTGCGCTCGACTATGAAAGCCCGAATGACTGCGGACATTCCTCGCGGAGTCTGCTCCGCTTAAGTATCAGTGTAAGCCAATCAGAGGCAGCGATTGCATTCCGTACACAAGCACACACACAGGCCCTCATTTATCAAACGAATGTACGCCAGAATAATGGGTGTACGCTCATTTCCCCGCCAACTTTGGCATTTATCAATTTGGAAGTGAGCGTAGGGTACGATCAAATCTCACGTCAGGTCTCAGCTCGTGTACGCAAGTTTGAGTCAGTGTGGATTTGCGGTGTAGCACAGCAAGATCTGGCTGAGTCTGAAAATAATTATTAAACAAACCTCAAACTTGTCATCTAAGCGTAAGCAGCCACATATTCAGTATATTAAAAAAGGATTCCAAAACGAATAAAACAAAATGAAATAAATAGCCATGAATGATTACGCATTCATCAATCGCAAAAATTACCACTCTATTAACTTACAGGTAATTTGTGAAGCCAGGCTATCACTAAACGTGGTAGCCAAGTGGCCGGGGGGGAACCTCTGCCGTGATGATTGGCAAAGCACGGGAGGCGGAGGGCACGCGCTTGCCTGCCTGGCTCGGTGGGACCGCTCTGGGGAGAGGACCTGGACGCAATGCCGCTGGTGCCTGGCTCTGAAACAGCATTTAAACAAAACAATAAAAATGTGTACCTGTGTAACATGTGTAAGCCTATTTGTTTGGACAGTATTGTACTGTCAGGTTAAATTAACTAATGCAAGCAAAAGGAGGGCTGTTAGTTACCGTTCTGCTCTGGCTCCGACGCAAGTGCGTCTGTGTCTCCACCACCACCACTTATGCCAGAGATAGATTCTGACCCAATTAGTGAGGAGATTCTTTCCTCGGTCCCCGTCAGGGTCAGGCTGGGGTCTGGTTGGCCTCCTCCAGTCTGCGTGTTGCTGCACCTAAGGGCTTTTTGTTGCCAGCTTTAAGTCTGACCACTTTTTCTTGACCTAAACGTAAAGAATTGTGACTTGATCAACTACCAGGCATTGGCTATAAAGCTGTGGATGAATAAAAGATTTTTTTTTTATTATCATCATTAGATTATAGGCTACTTATTGAGAATTTTATTCAAACCTCAGCCGGAGTCTGTTTGTCAACGGCGACGCTGCTGACTGCCTCCGTGATCTTCTTCCAGACAGCGTTTTTATGGGCTCCTTTAATGTCAGTTTTTAAACTTCCAAAAAGCACATCTTTATTTACCTCCACCTCAGACTTGAGGGTGTCGATTTCCAGCTCGGAAAAGTTTCTCTTCTTTGCAATATTTCTTCCTCTCCATGTTGCGACCTCACAGGGCGAGGCTTCTGAACCATGAATATTTAAGGGCGTGGCATGCTAATGACGATCGATTTCAGCCGCCGCATTTATCAAGGCCTGATCATTCGTACGCTGGGATTGGTCAGATACGAACGTTTCATAAATCACACGTGTGTCCTATCGTAAGATGAATCCTGCACTCAGATCTGCACCTGTTTCTACGCTCGTTTGATAAATGAGGGCCACAGAGAGAGAGGGAAAAAACACATGACTTGTCAACTCCTCTTGGGGGATGTCGACTTGTGCCACTGATGTCGACACGTCGACAAATCGGCTTTTCTGTTAATGCCCTATTACTTACTGTTGTGTAGCTGATGTGACGTGCCATTGTATTTTTATCCACTACTCTCTCGCCATCGCTGTTATAATACAAAGCAAAACCAAAGTGGCTCCCATGCCAGACCTGTAGGTTATCGGAGGATCTTCTATTTGTAGTGTGGTAATGGTGTTTCTAACCATCCTGCAACTAGTTAGCTTGGTGTAGCTTCTTGCCAGTGTGTCTCAATGGAATGGAGTGTTCTAGTTTGAGGGTGTGAGGGCAGACAGCATGTTGCCTGTTATGTCCAGTTTAAGCTATGTGTTTTATTTTCCAAATGTAACAGGATTAGTTCAGTGTATTGTTCAGTTTGTAATGGATACTGAACCCAAAGCCTCGTACCGAATGATTCAATGCAAATTTGTGTATTGTTACACCCCTAGAATCTCTAGTGTCGTTAGGTTCAAGCAACAAAAGCACTTTGGTTAAATTTAGGGAAAGACTGAGGTTTTGATTAAATGCTGATAAATTGAATATGTCTTGTCTTGTGCTTCAAATAATTATTGAGATTTTCAATATTTAACCAAGAGCATGGTGTTTCCTCAACTCTAACCAAGTGCTGTGAGTGCCTAAAAAGATCTGTCGTATTAATTAATCAATACTGGAGAAACACAAATAAAATGCATCGTCAGTGAAGGTTCTGCTGATGCATTTACTATCAGTATTTTTCATTATCTGGGTAGCATGCTAAAACGTATTTGCTGTTGCAACTCAGGAGACAGGGCTGGATGATCATGTGCACAACTTGTCCAAACTTTGTAAATATAACTAACCATGAAACATAGATCAGAGCACTTGTGATTGTTTAGTCTCTTCATTGTGGGCCAAGTGATCATATATGTGTGTACTGTAAACTGAGGACTTGGAGCCAAAGGGGTGTAAGTGCCATGTTAGGTTAATATAAGTATCAAATATCAAATGAAAGCTTGCAATCAGATCTGAAATAGTGATCCATAGGTTGTAATTAAAAGAAGGCTCAAGTGAGCTTACCCCCTTTTGGCGCTGAGTAAAGCATCATGGATAGAGCTCGCCACAATGCTTTGTTCACTGCCAAAAGGGCGTAAACTCACCACAGCAAAGGAGGTTTTAATGAGTTTGATGGAAGATGAACCAGATGAAAAAGATGATCATGATATCGACTTAGACCCAGAAGATAAACTGAAGAAGAAAAAGAGAACTGAAACAAAACCCACTGAGAAGTTTAGGCCAAATTTATGTTACCACAGTTTCTTTAAATGGTAGTTTACCTCCTCTGTAATACATACAATACTTGCTACAAACAGAAATGTTTGTTAAGTTAACCATGTGTATGACATCGACACGGCTTAGATGCAGTGTTCATATTCCCAATCCCATCTGAACAAAGCTCCACAATACATAGACGTTATTATCAGCCTAGTGGTTCTTAGCTTCATCACATTCTAATCAGATTTGTTGTGTGTTTGGCCATGGCCATCGAAAGCAACACGGAGAAGCTGAGTCATGAACCACCTGTTAAATATCTACTTTCCCTGTCACGTGTTGGTTTCCGCTCATTAAAATAGAGCTCGATAACAACTGTGACCTTTTTTTGTTGGTTTGTCACTACGAGAAACCTCCTACTGCCTCTAACTTTCATGCCTTTACCATCTTTTGCTTGTCTATGGATACGTCTGTGCCCTTGTTGGTTTCCACATATGTGTCATTGTGCAGCCTATTCTTTCACATATGGCCAGTTGCCATGAGTCAGCGGCGGTGGTCAGAGGTTTCCACTCCTAGACACAACAGTCTATCCGGGAAAAACAACTCTCTGATGCCTCAGTCTTCCTATATTGTCTGGGATGATTCCGAGTCGGGAGAGGCTTATTGTTTGGATGTCTTTGTAGTGCAGGACCATTGCTGCGGAATGTGGGGATTTCCTCCCAAGCGGGTATTTTTAGATCTCTGTGTGAATTCAAGGGAGCTCTGCATAAAGCTGTGCAGTGTGGGGTCTTAGGGTGGGGTCCACCCATGCACATGTGTGGGAATCTGTGTGTCTGCTCATGTGATCATACAGAGAATGAGTGTGTGTGGAAGTGTGTGTTGGGAGCTATGCAGTATTGTGCAGAATCATATCTATGTCATACAAAACTAGGATCAGGATCATCGATGCTCTGCTCAGACAAGATTGGAGCATCACATCCAGGGCCTTGCTGATTGAGACGCCCGTGTTTCATTTGAAATTTCACGGCGCATGTGCCCTCTGTTTCCGGTTTGACAGCTCCAGATTGGCCTGCAGAGCGCCCGTTGAAAACAGGTCTGGTCTGGACACTGCTTGTCCGCTGAAGTGTTTCGAGGGGGCTTCTCCGGGTCACCTGGGGGTCTTTGACCTCCCAGGGTAATGTTCTTCTCCAGGTCCCTCTCACTGACAGCGGTCAATGGAGGCGTCCATGCAGGGGACAGACGGGCGGATGGCTGGGGTGAAATCAGGGAATAGACAGGTCATATCCAGAAGGACCTGTCACCTCTGATTCAAACCAAGTGAGATCTCCTTCCGGGTCTCACTCACAGCTCGTCATCTTAGCTGACATCAAGTGACACATTGGCTTGACCTGTCACATAGGTCTATAAATGAATGCGTGTGTGTTCATGTGTGTGTGACTAAAGTCAGTCCTAAATGTAGTGGAGGAAAAAAAAGATTATTTCCTGCTGAGGTGCAGCGGAGGAGAAGTATATGTTAGCATAAAATAGAAATACGTGAGCAGAGTACAAGTACCTCAAAGCTGAACTTGAGTACAGAACTTGAGTAAATGTAGTTTCACTCCATCTCTGCTTGTAAGACTTTGTTTTACTGATTAATTTTTCATTAAACATAAGAAAGTAGAGATAACTTAACATGACGCAGTGGGTGTGTTTTCCTCCTGTCATTTTTCTGAGTCACCATCTGCCACTGGTGTGTGTGTGTGTGTGTGTGTGTGTGTCTGGAACATCTTAAATAGATTTCCTGCTAGTTCACTGAAACCTGTATAACAAGACAGAGAGTTTACAGTCATGCTTGCAGCTCTGTGAGGCCGTAGGCTCTTCACACACAGCGGTGCTTTGAGCTAAATGCTAAAGTCAGAATGCTAGCATGCTCGCAACGACAGTATTAACATGCAGATGTTTAGCAGGTTTACCAAGGTCACCATAGGTTACCATGTTAGCAAGCTAACATTTCTTATTTAGCACTAAAGAAGTTTTGGACAAAAAAAATTGTATTAAAGAGAATTAATTGAACTTTACAGTATGGACTTTGGGATTTAGGACCATTGATTATTGTTAACTGCTAACTGTTAATGAATGGGTAGTCTTAAAAGATGTATCGACTTCAGCATGGTGTCATCAGATTGTTTTTGTCTGACCAAAAGTCACAAACCCAACCAATCGTCAGAAAAAAGGTTTGCATTGTATGTTTCTGCAAACAGTAGATTACATATGTACATTATTTGTAGCAAATAGCCTACATAGAAACCTAATGTTTCCCAACAATGCTGTTGTGATGGTGTGGTTGGATGTAGGTACAAAAACTACTTGGTCAAGGTTAGGAAAAAAATCATGTTTTGGCTTAAAACACTGACTTTTGGCGCCACAAAAGTTGCTGGAAAAGCAGGGACGGATAGATGAAAAACACCCAATTTGGTGGTCCAAATACCGCTGGAAAATGCTGTGATATGTTGGTGCAAAACACCTTGATTCAGCAGCTCAAAGATCCCTGGGAAACACTGTGATGTGCCACTAAAAAATACCTGGATTTTGGGCCACAAATAATGGTGGAAATGCTGTGAAGGGTCACAAATGGACAACTGGTATGGTCTTTAACAGTGGTCTGAAGCTTGACAGGCACCTCGCCTAGGTGCCAAGCCATCCTCCATCCCCTCCACCTTCAAATGAGAAAGTCAGCTCATATGGTACGTCACTTTAAAACGTTGATAATGGTACATATGAAACGTTCAAATAAGAATTATTAATTTGCAGAAACATTCAATGCCAGCATTTTCTTCTGGCAGCTAGTAATTAATTAGTAACATTATCAGAGAAAATCAGAACCTTTGAGAAGCCGGTGCCAAAAAATATTTGACAGTATTGCTTTCTGAGTTACTTCTAAGTTTAACAATTAACAGAATTGTCAGTGATTCATTTCTTGTTGACAAACTAATCACGTGATCGACACTAATACTGTTAATACTGAGCTCTCAGTTGCTTGGTTATGTCTTTAATAAGTGAGTATTGACCTCAACATCTCAGACCTTTATACAAAATGTAATTACCTCATTGGCTCAGATTTCAATGGTGCCAGTTTAGAGTGGAGCATCTGCACTGCCTTAAGTGAATGGTTGACCCCATACAGCCCTCGCACCATACAAAGCCTGTAATGACATCATCACATATTTCAGTGGTGAGTAATGAAACAGGTCAACTCTTAAATGTCTTGTTCACACACTGCTTATCTTTCCTAATGCAATTAGGCCTCTTCTACCCACACGCCTGTTCTTTGGGGGGTTTCCTCTTAAACAGTTGGCAGGCCTGTGTTGATGATGTCACAGTGATGATTATTTTTGTCTTAGACTCACCAGGTCCTCATTAAATCATAAATAGCATCACACATGTTTGGCAGGAAACACAGAAATCCACCATAAAGGAATAAATAAGTTATCAGAGTTGTAAAATGTTGTATAATATATTTTCTGAAAATAAAAATACAAAGTTTGTGCATTTTGTGTCACCTTATTTTGGTCACTTTCATGCAGATTTCATACTTGTACTCATTTAAATGTTCTAAATTCTGTATCTGACAACTACACTACAAGTGTTTTATATAATAAAAAATGAAGAAGCAGCAATAAATACTTGTAGTGGACGTAGTACAATATATTCAGCAGCAACAGGCATAAAAACTATCATGCACACGAGGAGTTTTGGGCTAGAAAATGTTGAAAGTACTGACATATGCTTCGTTCTATTATGTCTTTAAGTTAATGCTTTTTTCCTCCATCTCCTCTCTTTCACCTTAAACAAAAAGAGGGGCCTTTAATGTGCGTATTAATGTAGAAGCAGGTGGTAAAGAAGCCTTTGTTAATCACTTAATGATGAATTCCCCCCACTTTACATGGTGGCTTTTTCACCAGCCGTTTACTTCTTGTGCATGGGCTGTGGAAACTTTATAAAAAGTTTATCTTACCATGAAATGAGTAGGCACGGATAAATGGCTAACGTGGGGTTTTGTCCATCAATGCAGTCCGCCTATTGGGGGTCCACCGACTGGGCAGGTTTGGACCATATGTCATCATTCCGACCCTTTGTGTGGGCGTGTCTCTGTGGCAACCGCATCAGCTGTGGCCATTGTGCGCAGGGATTCAATGGCCCATATATTCATTGCAGGGCTAGTGTGGGCCCCGCAACAGAAACAAATTGATACATACAAGCCCCAGCCCCATTTGGCTCGCATGACACATTTCCAATGGACAAAAAAAGGACATTTTAGTCTGTTGAAAATCTTGAGAAAAGCTTGGTCGCCATAGTGACTGTGCAGTAAAAGCAGCCATGGGCCATTAAACTCCAATCAGATGTAAATTTGGACTGCCCCCAGGCCCACGGATGGAAAGCCTCCTTCACACAGCAGACACAAATTAAACAGTTTGTTTGCCAATTCACATGTCATCTTAATGGGGTTTTATTCGTTTGCCCTTTGTTTAAATGAAGAGAATTACAAACCGTCATTGATTTATAATACGGGACCACTTCAGCTGTCTGCACATCTATTCATTACTGACTCGGAGTCAGATGGTTAAAGAAGATAAAGGACACTTTAAAAATGTGTGAAATGTTGAGCCAACAAGAAAATCCTTCTCTATTTGACAATTTAAGCAACAAAATGTTCAAACAACATAATCAAATAAAACAATACTGTTCTGTGACAGTGGTGTACAGTTAATTTTATTTCTATTTTGGTTTTGCTCTCTGTGCTTCTTTATAACTTAGATATTTAGCAGTACATCCCATTTCAGTATCAACAGTATATTTATGACAGGTCGGTTGTATATTGTACTTTTTCACTGGAGATGGGCAAGCAGTAAATCCCAACCGAATTACCAGGAAAAAATGTTGGCAATGTACGTTTCTGTACACCACAGATATATTTGTATGTTATACTGTAGCAGATACGTTGAAACGTGTTTATGTTAAGGCACAGAAACTACTTGGTTATAGTTAAGACAAGATCATGTTTTGGCTTAAAATAATTGGTTTTCATTGCCCTATCCCTGCAGGAAACACAGCAATGCCTTGGTGAAAATACATAAATAAAAAACACTTGTCACATTATCCAGGCAGGAAACACAGCAACATGTCACTAAAAAACAACCACTTTCTATCGCACTTCTTCTGGAAGGAAATGCAGCAATGACCCGGTAAAAAACAGCCACTTTCCATTGCAGTATCCCAGCAGGAAATGCAGCGATGTCTCTGTAAAAAACAGCTGCTTTCTCTCTCACTTTTTCTGGAGGGAAATTTAGCAATGGCCCAGTAAAAAACAATCGCTTTCTATCGCACTTTTTCAGGCAGGAAACTTAGCAACGTCTAGGTAAAAAACAACTGTTTTCCACCCCACTACCCCAGCAGCAAGTGCAGTGATGTCTCGGTAAAAAACAACCACTTGTCGTTGACTTTCCCGGCAGAAAAAACATCGACAGTTCGCTAAAAACATCCATGTTTGGCGCCTATAAAGCCACTAAATCGCAACCATCCTTTGCTGGTCTCGAACAGCAGTCTGCAGCTTGACAGGTGTCTCACTTAAGTGTCACACTGTACACCGTTCCCTCCACCTCCTGATGACAAAGTTAGCTCATATACTATGTCACTTTAGAAACAATAATATGATACATATGAAATGTACACAAGTATCCGTGGTTTGCAGAAATGTACAATGCCAACATTTAAATCCTGATCTCCTTTTTATCATTATGTCTATGTGTCGGCCACAGATGAACCGTCACATCGTTAAAAAGCTGTTTTTCAAATTTCCAATAATCGACTTTCCTGTTCTCTGCTCTGTCAGCTGTTTTGATTACCGTAAACATGGCATGTGCGAGTGCTTCATGCGAGAGTGTATTATTTTTTTCTCCATAAAAATGCCCTCTAACACAGGAAACACGGCTTGTGGAAAACAAGGAGCCATTGGGTGACACTGTCTCCGGGACAGGAAGCAATGTGCCCCTGTGATTGGGCAAAGAAAATATTTTGCTTGTCTTGATGGCTGGAGATTTGTCCGAGCCTGTCATGCCATTGGGTTTTGCTCGAGGTCTCGTGCGGTGTTTGATGTTATTGTAATAATCAGGATTATTATGTTTCACAATGCCTGGCCTCTGTCAAAGTACAGGCCAACAAAGGGGAGAAACGGCCGGAGGATAAATGTCCAGAATGAGCTCTCTCTGCTACTGACTGCTGCACAGCTCGTCAACACACACGTTCAAGTTATACTTTTATTATCATATTCACAATCATTAAGAGGGGCGGATTCCTGTATGCTGTTATTACCATTAAACACATATAGCCGTAAGACATATGGCAAGAACAAAAAAAGAACTATGATTCATATCAGACAACCGTAATTATGTGCAATAATGCGCATAATTACTGGCAATTTCTTGCAATCAGCGTTTTATAAAAACAAGTTGAGGAGTTTCAGTGTTACAGAGAAACAAATAGCATGGGATTACTCTGATTTTCAGTTTAGTGAGATTATCTAGATTATCTCTATCTAGTAAGTTATCACAGTTATGATTGAAAAAATCACAAAATTGATACAAGCAAGTAATCTGCAATCAATTATTTCCAAATGTAACTTCCCCAGCCCCTCTGGCAGAGTCTTTTAAGCGACACACACTTCTTGTTGCTACACCTAATAGGTCTGTGTCAGAACATGTGAAAGGGAAGAGTAAAAAGAAAAGAACAAAACCACGTCTGCTGCTGACGTTAATGAGAAATGAGTGTGTGGTCCTGTTGTTCTGTCTGTCTTCAGGAGGCTGCAGCCGCTCTTGTCCTCCCTCTCGCCTCATACAGTAAAACCGCTCTGTTATGACAACACCGGACAGGCAGAGCGCAGCATGGGCTTCCACTGGCTCTGGACCAAGCTGACCTGGGACCTGACATTACCAGTATAGCTGCAGCCTCCCCATTGCTAGCCCTTTGTTGCGCAGGGCGGCTAACGATGCCCTGTCTATCTGCCGTGGTGTCTTCCATGCGGGGCAGGGGGAATGCTAATTTGACAGAGGGATGATTAACTACAGTAGCAAAGTGCCTCATTTTCATGTGTTATTGTTTCCAGTGTCCCACCTCCCAGAGAGATTTGACTGCTCTATTAACAAGTTATCTCGTGTCTCGAGGGGATGTTCATGTGGCACGGCAGCTCAGCAGTTTTTTTGCAAACTCCTTGTGTGCCACCCAGGACCACCTCGTGTAAAACTAATTTTGTTGTTTGTTTTTTAAATCCTTTCAATTCAACATGTTTGCCTTGACATTTGGTTTGAATGTATTCCTTTCACAATAAAAGCCATCATTTAATCACATGAAAATCAGATGAACTGCTACAAAAAAATAGAGAGAAAGAGGCCATGAGGCCATGAGAGAGCCAAAGTGAAAGACTGAAAAGGAGGCAGGATGGTGTACTGTCTGGCTGTCTGGTGTCCACACAGAGCTTCGTCTTGTCCACTGGTGGCTGTGGAGGATTCATTAAGCTCCACATTCACTCCCCTTGCACGTGAGTGACAGGTCCCTACAGCCAGTGTCATCCCTCTCTGCAAAGCACCACAGATCATCCCACTCCTCTTTCGCCCATCTGGCTGCCTGGATCTAACAAGGGGTGTCCTCCAGTTGTAAGAGGGTATAGAGAGAGGGAGAAAAAGTTAAAGACTGGAAGATCCCATCAGATTCTCCGTGGTCTGTGGGCTCCAATTATTCAGAGCTTATCTTTTCAGCTTGGCTGATCTCCAAATGAATAAAGTGCGGGCCGTATTACTGCCGGCCGGGTGCACCTCTAAAGAGGCTGAAGGAGGATCAGGGCTGTGGGTTATGGTGTCAATCTGGCCCTGACCCCTGGGGTTAGGGAGGTGACGTTATGTAGTGACAGCGCCCAGGCATCCCCTTGTAGTGCCTCCATTTAGACCCCGTCAAGATAAATGGAAAAGGGCAATCACATTAGAAGAGGTTTCTTTCCATTTTAAAGCAAAAAAAAAAAAAAGAAAGAAAAAATCTCTAACGACAAAGTGACTGACTCTTGACTTAAAAGTCAGCAGCAAGACTGTGGCTGGAAAAGGTAGGAGTCAGAGGGTTAAGCTGGCACAGTGAGTGCTGTCGCTGGTGTCAAGAGCTGCAGAATAGTTTTAGGAGAGGCCTGCAAGCATCGCAACAGATGGCTGAAATGGACTATTTTAAAAACACACTGCAAATGTTATGGGGTAGTGAGCTGAAAATTTCAGAAATGCCTGCATGCAGGATTAGTTTTAGAAAAACATGAATATAAAGCTCAAATCAATATTTTGCATCTTCAAATCCCTGTAGGTGATTTCAGTTCTCCGTAATTTACACGTATTTAATTTTTGTGGTGCAGGACTTGCACAACCGGTAGGATTGTTGTGGTGCTGTTCTATGCATGAATTGTTTCTGCTAAATAGCTTACTGGCTACAAAATAATCTTACCTAATATAAGAAGTTTGCTGCGATCTCACACCCTCTTGACTTTAGTCGTTGGTTTGCTTTCCTCACTTCCGTTTCTCTACTTGTGCACTGAGCTGAACTGCCAGAGTGATTGCTCTCACCAAAGGATTCTGCTGGGACCGATGGTGCGGGACACACCACAAAAACTAGGGCAACAGACGTTCACCCACGGTCTGACAATGACCTTTGGCTTGATTTGTCAGGGCGCTACACCTTTGCCTCATTACAACACATTCTCACTCTGATCTTGACACATATAGACATTTGGTCATGGCCCTTCCACGTCCAGATATGACGTGCAAGGTACCCTGGGTGTTGTGGTTGGTGATGTTCTGGGATACCATGTCAAGTTCTGCCTGTTACATGCATTGTCTTCTTTCAAAATACACTTCTGTTTTCACAGGAAATTTAACGTTTACATACAGTCTCTTTCAAAATAAATGCAATAAATCAGTACAACACCAGAAATTTACATTTTTTTCCTCCTACAATTAACGCACATGGTTTAGGAAACAAAAACACGTGGTTAGGTTTAGGTAAATATAACTGGGTTTGGCTTTGGAATCTTACAGGACGCGATCGCTCTCCCAAGTGAGGGTCGGTGTTTTGATTTTTCACTGCAGACAGTCTTTTAAAAGTGAACCAGTCCCTGAGGTCGGACCTAATATTGGAGTAACATCTGTCACTCATGTTCATCTTGACTACCCCACTGATCCTGAGTGAAACCAACTTTTAAAGCAGAGAAAAAAGAAAGCTTAATTTAACAGAATCAATTTGGAAGTCATATCTAGATATAGACTGCATCAGTGCAGCATGTCAGGATGAATATTTTCCCTAAACTATGTATTGCCCTGTGTCAAATAAATGTTTCAGTTATTGAATGATATGTCACCAGTAACTTTTTTGTTTGTACAATGTTTGTACGATGTTGGGGACTTTGCCACACCTCAGGGTTAAATTTAGTGACACCCCTGGACGAGTCCCACCCTGCACTTGGCACTGAGCCGGGGCACAATGGGAGACTGGTGGTCCTTCGTTTTGCAGCGGCCCTTCCATCCCTGAGAATCCCCAGCTCTCAGATCTTGCCGATGAAGTGTTGCCGATGCCTCTCTTTTCTTCTGGCTTCATGGAGAAGGCTGGGAGATTCTCATGCCACCACACAATGCCTAAACAAGCGGGTATGTCTAATTCAATTAAGTCCACAAGGCTGTGCCAAGTGGGCCCTGGTCCCGTGTGACAGGGATAATGAGCGGGCAGAGAGGAGGAGGAGAGGGGGAGGGTGGATTGTAGGGGGCTGAAGAGGGAGACTTGCGCTCATTCAAATGTTCATACTTCATTCTTTTTATTTTCTACTCGGGGCTTTAATGTGTCCGGGATGACCTGGCTCATTTAGTGCCGAATGGAATATTTGGCATTCCAGCATTGCTGTTCAAATGGGCTTGATGAGGGACATTGAGAGTTTGTAGCGTGACC
Source organism: Epinephelus moara (assembly GCF_006386435.1). Classification (NCBI taxonomy): domain Eukaryota; kingdom Metazoa; phylum Chordata; class Actinopteri; order Perciformes; family Serranidae; genus Epinephelus; species Epinephelus moara. The sequence goes on from NC_065521.1 coordinate 22,885,942, forward strand.
TCTGAATTCCTACAATTCAGCACTTAGAAATGTTTCCAAATCTGGATTCTTTCCCACTGCGGAGGACCGAGTGTCACACAAAAGGTGTGTGGGAGAAGGAAATCTGACTCAACGAGTGACTCAACAAACAGTGTAGACACCTGGAGAGAGAAGCAGACTCTCTTTTTGTGAGAGCCTTTCATTGCCTCAAAGTTCAGTTAATACTCTTATGTGTTTCACCACATATTTCATGATCGGCTCACCCTAAACTTTGACAATGCTGTGCTTTATGATCACGCATACAAAATGGCAGTTTTCAACTTCACTCATGTTTTGCTGTGAGACTGTCCTTCCAAAAACAGTGACAGCATCAGTTGTTTTAGCAAATTCCAATATACATCAAATATTTATGTTCAAGTGACAAAGACCTCTGGTGGCTGTAGGAATTTTGTCTTTGAGGGTACCCTGGTAGCTCACTGGGTAGAGCACATACTGTTAGGGATAAGTTCTTACTGCAGCAGCTCAGGTTTGAATGGGTTTTGGGCCTTTTGCTGCATGTCATGTCATCTCTCTCTGTATGAAAATTAAGCAGAAATGCCAACAAAATAAACTTCAAATTAACGCAATTATGACTCTTGTCTACTCAAAACAAAACAAGAAGTCAGGTGGCGTTATTATCGTGACAACAACAAAATGTTGGAATTGAACATGATAGACTGCTGTTCATTTCCTTTTTCTTACAGACAGTCCACGATGGTCCCAAATCTTGAAGTTTCTGTATACAACATTCAGAACATTACTATAGCAGCAAATATTTGCTAAGTAAAGATATATTGGAGTAATGGTGTCCTGAGCAGAGAATGTAATCCAAGCTTCTCAGTTCTTTGTTGTGGTAGACGGACCAGTGGCACATAAATGTTACTGCATGTGAGTCCCTTTGTGTGTATCTCACTGGCTAGCTAATTGCCGCCGCTCTGCACTACACTCATACAGCAGTTACCCCTGTTACCCCCGACCCACACTGGCAGAACAGTGTCATTGCTGAAGCGTAGTGCCCACCCTCCGTCGCCAGGAAACACTTTAGCTCTTTGACCACCGTTGCCCTTGTTAGCGCTATTCACACTGCTAACACCGTTAGCTGCTACCTCTCAGCTCAGCCACTTCCATGTTGTGAGCCGTGTGCAGGTGTATACAGCTCCTTTAATAAAGTGATTATTATTCTAACCATGTAGACAACTGTCTCCTAACCCTAACAAAGTAATTTTAACCCAAATCACGATCTTTCCTAAACCGTAACAAACGTTTTTGCGTAATGCAACTGCTGTTGGTGCAGATCGAGGTCGGAACACGTTCTTACCACAAACAAACTGCACCAGAGTTTTGTTGTCTTCAAGAAGGTCTTGGTTCGGTTGTTTTGGTGCGCACCGGAGCGCAATTGCCATTTTCACACCTGCCCAAACAAAGCGCGCTCACGGGGCAAACAAATTTGAGTTTGATTGAACCAAACCAAACTGGGCAGGTGTGAAAGCACCCTAAAACTAACCAAACTATAACCATAGTTTGTTGGTTGTTTGAAAGGCACAGACAGTTGATATTGTCCTTTGAAAAGAAGGTCGGATCAGAAAGTGCTTATATGTTTCGTTCTATGGGGCAATGAGGTCTTGTTGTATAATTAGGAGGACTTCTTGTGTGTTATTTGCTGCAGTTGTATTTTCTTGATCAACAACAATATCTTCTCATGTTTTATGGAATCAATTTAAAATGAAAATCATTGTATTTGTGTCTGGGTAGACACGTTTGGAAGGGTTACTGACATCTACTTATCCAGTGTCCGAGAAGAAGGTTGCTAAGTAGCGCAGCAGTCATGGTTGACAGGGAGTTACACATTGTTAAGAAAACCTGCTTTTCTGCATTTTCAACACTTTTGACTTCAGCTGGGAAGTATCTCAGACCTGAGAGGCCTTTATAGTTTCACTGAAGTTTCCAAAGGACTCCTGCTGCTCCTCTGGGACCCTTGTCCTCAACCGGCACAAAAAAGCTCCTTAAACGTTTGACTTTCTCACAGAAACAGCTTGCTAAATGGCATTTCTGTAATGGACTCCTGCTAGGGTTCATATGCGTTGTATAGCCACGTTGCACAAAGTTGAGTCAACATGATTACCATGAGAATACTCCCAAAGAAAGGCCCAAAAAGGGTTTTTTTGAATAAAAATCTGAAACTATAGAATTCTTTGTTTTCCCAGGGAAAAAAAGCTGAAAATCAAAGACATCGATGGTCATTTTTTCTATCGGAAAAGTGCTGCCGAATGAATGTCTTATTTACATGCCAAAGGCAAGGGCTGTGGTTTTAAAAGGATGGGAAAGCAGGGGCCTCTATTATGGCGGTGCTGGTCGCAGAGGCCGTGGCTTCTCCGGCAGCCTCCCTGCCAGGCAGCGGTTAACAAGGCCTCAGCTGAATTAAAGAATGGCAATGAGTTTTTAATTGGTGACACATTATATTTATCAAGCTGACAGCAGAGTGACTGTGCTGCAGCCTTCTTGTTTTGTCCTTGTGCGCACATTACTTCCCCCTATGTGCCCCTGCATGATACCCCCTATCTGTCGGGGTCCCTCACGTGTGAAGAGAGAAGAAAAACATAATAATCGAGCATCAAGTTGAATGATAACACTGAATTATTCATTAGGGTCCCTTAAAGTGTTGGATAAATCAACCCCCCCTCCTCTTCTTTTTATAACAAAAGCTTCTCTTTGTCACTCTGTCCAATCACGCCAGTTTAAGGCTTAGCATAAAGACAAGTCCCTTTCAGCCCTTTTTATCCATCGTGACAGAAGTTCTGCTGCAGGGCCGGAAAAGTTATTAACAAGTGTTTAATATTTGGATGGGAGTGTTTGGTCACCTCTTCTATACACGGTATTTATGTGTGGCCCTCCTATACACCATGCAGCCTGTGACTTTAACACTCAATAATGACACTCAATGTTGCTAATGTGACCATATGTCATGAATATATTTGAATTTCAATAAAGTTCCCTTTTTCAACTTTTATTATCAGGTTGAATATACTCAAACACTCTTTTAAAACATTAATTCACTTCACTAGAAACTATCTACTGATGCTCCTTTAACAGTTACACTGGTGCATAGAGAGTCCTAATCGTCTATTATTCTATTCAGATATATCTTATGTTTATGTAGCAATAAAGGAGGCTATACATTTACTGGCCTGTATTTTAATATGAATCACAACAGTATTTGTATGCAGTATCCCATCAGAATAAATGATCTATCTACATCCAGGATGTACATACAAGTATAAGAGTTTGGTTCGGTTTGGAAGAAGCAAATTATGTTTGGGTGAATTCAAGTGTAAAGTTTTCAAAGTTAATTACAGTTGAAATGAAAAGGCATATATAAAACTGACAAAATGTCACACACAACATAAAAGCATCCAGATAAAAACATAAACATGAATGTAATACAAGTGTTTAAATAAAGCAGAGTAAAAAGATAAGACAACATATACATTTAAACAAACTTAGCAATAAAAATAGTGTGTTTTTGTTTCGTTACTAAGGTGTTTGCTGAGTGCTGGGAGGCTTTAATGAAAGTCATAAAGCACTTTATTTTTCAAGATTCTATTTATGTGGATGTTTTTTCTAAGATATAACATATAGCACTTGCTTTTTTCTTGGTTTAATTTCAGACACCGATTGTTTTCCATAAACAGTGTTGGATGAAATCCTTTGTTGTCGTCAGGGCATTACTGAAGAGAGGGGGGAGTAAAGAGTGGAGGTCTGGGCAATGCTCTTTAAAATGGTAGTGAAAGAAAGGGAGCAGGGCAAAGCAGGCCTAATGAAATATTTAAGATTTAGGTTTAAAAGAAGCTCTGAAAAACTTTGCAACAAAGGGGTCTGCCGAGGACCTCCATTGTCCCGGGGCCTGGCGGAAGCAGGGGCCACGTCGCTACAGATATGAGGAGGGCCCATATTGAGCAGGGATGTGTAGGCTCTGCTCACAGCTGTGTCGCCGCACTCCCGCCCCAGCCACCAGCCCCCTGCCTTTGTGAGCCTTTGTGAGGGCCACAGAGCGGCGATTTTACACTGAGCTGATTGCACAGCAACGGCTTTGTGTCGCCAACAAGAAGGCCTCGCCCATTCCTGACCATCGCCGCTCACTCCCTCTGCATCACAGACGCACACATTCATCCCAATCCCATCAGCCTACGCTGACATTCAGCCTCATAGGTTTTTATTATTTAAGGATGACAAGGTGATGAATCCTCTTTCAGTGGGCTGATATGAACTGTGGTGGCTGGCGGGTGAGGGGGGAGGACCGTTCGTCCCCGGCTCCTCATCAAGGATCTGCCTATTTAGCGCCTAACTGCTTTTGATTAATGGAGGGCCCATTCTGTGTAACATATGCCATTTTTAGGACCCTAAAACACGACCACGCTGGCTGATGTATTTGAGTAATGATGTCACAAGGTCACAGAGAGCTGTTTAGGCACAGAATGAGTGAAATGAAGGAAGAAATTTAGTTTTTTCATTTGTAAAAGAGCAGTCAATCCAACATCTGGTGGGAAGTAAATGTGTTTAAGTCACTGGTTATGTGTTTAAGGTGAGGCGATGAGAATGAGCTTAAATAAGCCAATTTTAGTGAGTAAACAAGCTGGATCTTGTTCAGACCAGTGATCTCTTCTGCTCTCTGGCAAAGATTTAGTGGAACTAGATGGGCACTCATAAAGCATAGACCTGCCACATCTTGCAAGTTAAAGAAAATAAAAAATAATTTTTGTATGTGCCCCGTGATTCCACTCCAAAATGTAATGGGTTATTCCATGGTCCATGCTACACCCTTTCACCAAGCTTCATAAAGTTTGGGCCAGTAGTTTATCCGTAATCCTGCTGACAAACAAACACACAAACAAACTGAATCACAAACATGACCTCCTTGGCAGAGATAACAACAACTTTCTCATTAAGTCATTTGCTTTTCAACAGTTTAAGACCAACTCTACACTTGGTCTTTTATTGTACTCATCTGCTAAATATAAGTGCTTTGCCTCAGAGATGGCTTGACCCCTCTAATAAGAGTGAAACCTTCCTGAATGCTCGGCCATTCCTCCTAAATCCCCTGGTGTCACTCAGAGCTATGAGGCGAGTTCAGGCCTGACCGCAACAAGGGCGCAGCAGCTTAACACCAACCTTAACACATGGCTCACTCCATCCAAGCTCATAAAGTCTTCTTAATGGGGCTAATGTGATGGACAATATGGCCATGCCCTCGAGAATGACTGGGTCAGGGACCTGGAATAATACAACCCACTTCTAACAAAGCAAGGAAATATCTTCTGGAAAGATTTGTAATGACTTTAATGGTTACTGCGGACTGAAAGAGACTTAGATTAAGTATGGCATCATGTTACAGTGGCCTTAATTGTGTGTGAGCCCATGGAAATGTTATGTAAGCAGATAATCTTATTGTATAGGTATGTATTAGAAAAAATACATGCACACAACGAAATTACACCGTAAATCACAAGCTGTATTCAATGCATTTAAAAATATTGTGATCTGACACACTTTTCCATTAGTTAATAAACAGATTAAAGGATTTATTAAAACAGATTCATGTATATATGTGTATGTACAGGTATATATGCATATGTGTAATATATATGTATGTATGTGAGTAGTCTTTATGTGTATGTATGGATGGATGCATATAATCATGTCCATAGAAGGTGTACACATTGGTAGCAGTGTGTCTTCTAATGCTGAATGATGAATCTTCATCAACACGTGCATTTATGTCAGATAAAACCCACTCTCAAGGCAATTTTGTTCTGTAGTGTTAATTGCCTGTTCATTGCTGTTCATGGCAATAAAGGGTTTTTTTGTTTTTTTTTAGGGCATTTTTTTTGCCTTTAATTGATAGGATAGTGAAGTGTGAAAGGGGGAGAGAGAGAGAGAGGGAGAGACATGCAGCAAAGGGCCACAGGCTGGACTCAAACCCGGTCCGCTGCGGCAGCAGCCTTGTACATGGGGCGCCTGCTCTATACCACTAAGACACTGACACCCCGGGGCAATAAAGTTTAAAAAAAACAACAGGATTTTCTCACTCATTGCAAGTGGTATTTAACCATGTAGGTAGTTTTACTTTGAACTACTGTTCAGGATTTGAGGTGTCCCAGTTCAATTTAAAGAGACATTACAACTATTTTTTCCTTTAGTGTCCTGTCATTTCTACCACAAGTGAAATTATGATAATCTCCATTATTTTGGGGTGGCAACAGAAATCTCAAAGACAGGTATCTTTAACCCGGTCGCACTCCCAACTTGTCAAATTCTAACACTTGGTCAGTTAAGTTATTTTAATAATAGCGTATTGTGCAAGTACATGTAACACACTATGCTATTGACATATGTCATGTGACATTACATTACATTCGTTACAAATGTACTTATTTTAACTCAAACTATGATGTTTATTTCTGAACCTAACTGCGTGCTTTTGTTGCCTAAACCTAAGGAAGTAAGCCTAAAACCAAGGTTTTATACCTACATTCTAAGTTTATTGATAAAGAGACTGTATGTATTCAACGAAGCGGAAACATTCCCTGTGAAAACAGAAGTTTATTTTGAAAGTCACAATCCTTGTAATGAGCATCCAAAACTGATGCCGAAGGGGTATCTAGAGCATCATAGTTTAATGTCTCAGTCACAGACCAGGCATCGGAATTTGAAGAATTGGGAGGCATCTCAAATCAAATCAAAATGCTCAGTATGGCTGGATAACACATAGAATGTTTTTAACCAGCTGAGATATGTTGCATTGCCAATAGGAGGTTGCATAGTAGTGTAGCAATGACATCACTGAGGCTGGAAAGTCTTACCTCTAATGATCCTGCTATATTGTGTCTGTTTGGATCTGCACTGCCAGAGTTATGACTAGCTGTATAGACCCACTCCACTGGGATGCTTAATAACCCCTCACAGATCTGAGGCTGTTGGAGCGAGTCATGCAGCACGGAGAGCTTGATACAAACCAGACGCGAGACTAGCTAACCTGTTAGCCTCCCCTCTATAAGCAGGGGTTTGCTCGCTGCACTTTCCTGGGAGTTTGTCTCTCTGTTCTTCACAAAGACCTGTCACGTTTAATGGCCTGTTGGCTGAGTGGGCTGCTGTAGCCCTCTCTAGAAGAAAGCCCCACGAAGAAAGGCTCATGGTCAGCTAATGCAGCTTAATATTCTTTAAAAAGGTTTGGGGGACAATTAAGAGTGTTTCCCATGGCTCTCCCCCCAGCGGTGCTCGGCTGCCTGTGCAGCAGCTCGTCTGTTTGATGGACTCTGAATGCATCTTATTGATGGGGGTCAGAGATTAGAAGCAGCCGTGCGAGGGGAGGAGAGTGAAAAGAGGGTCCCACATGGTGGCCTCAGTGTGGCTCAGACGCACACACATAACAGCTCTTCCACTTGTCTGTCTGTGAATGGTATTCATCCAAGCTGAATGAGTGATTGAGTGTTGCATGCGATAGAGATTCACACAAGTATCACAAAACTGTTCTGTTTTCTTCTTTACATCTTTGATCCAGCTCCTCATGATCAAGTTGCTGAAAACTGTCTCGATTAATTTACCAGTAGCTACCAGTCTCCCCAAAAGTCGGGCACCTGATACGTAGACATCACGCTGTTCCATCGCCCATGTCTGTCTGCACGTTCTGTCGGTCGTCTTGCTGGCGGAGCAGCGCCCTGGCATGCAGCTGCCGTGCAGATTCCACATGTGTGAATGTGCTGGGTCACGACCCCGATGGCAGACGCATAAAGCCACTCAACCAAAGATTGCAGAGAAACCACACGTTTCTGTCTGCAAGCATAGAAACAAACTAAAGGACAGACGAGGACAGAGACCATGACTCACTGCACCTCTGTAGGCTGGGATGCATGTGAAATACTTCGACATGAGCATTACATTGAAGTTGTTGTTGTGGAATTTACAGAGAAAGGCTGGTCCAAGATAGCAAATGGAAAAAAAATACCTGCTTGCAAGACCACATGCATCAGGGAAGTGGTGTGACTCGCACGAAAGCATACCAACCACCTTCCTGTCATCTGACTCTTTTTGCACACATTTTGTTGGTGGCAAATGTGACACTCCACTAGATACAAAGTTTTAGCAAGCTTCAGGTAATAAGCCTGTAATAGCGAAAGTACAGAAATAATTACATTCTTCCCCCTGATGTACCATTGTATGTTTATCTGATAGTGTTGTGTGGAGTTTCGGGTGCTCTACTATAGCATAGTCCACCTACAGCTGTAGCTGACCATGCACTGGCAATTAGAGGAGTGTTTTGGGTCAAGGAGAGAGCAAGGGTTTTGTTTGCCTCCATCTCATGATTGAATGGCCATGTATAGGGCCATGAAAGAAAAGAAGCCAATTAAGTGCGGGGTGGTTTGATTTTTTTGTCCCGTGTTGTAATTAGGCCCAGGCCCCCAAAAACTTCTTCAAGTACCTTTTGGGTTGTTTTGTTGTCAGGCCATATCATTAGGGCCAAAATGATCCGCCCAGGTGCTCACTGCCTGAATATGTTGAGGGACTATGTAAAGAAAAACTGCCGTCCGCAAGCTTTTCGGGCCTTGTAACACACTCTCGGGCTCATACACAGCCACATGAGTGGGGTCCTTAAAATCTGCCAATCAAGCCGGTTCAAACAATGACGAACATGTTTCACATTGGGGTGATCAGAGAAAATAAATGGACTTCTATCATCTGTGATGTACGTTCAGCCCGAGACTCCATACTGAGTGCATTCTCCAAAAGATGGCCTGAAAAAATGAGAGTAATTATTTTTGTTCCTTGGACATTTCAAAGGCACTTCAGAGCTTCCGTTACCTTTGATGGTGCAGAGCCAGGAAGTGAATCACATGCAGTGGCTCTAAATGTCGACATTCATTCACAACCACATCCAACCAATCAAAGGCTTTTTTCCCTCTCCACCACAGGTTTGTGTCCTTTTTCCACTGTGTGTCCTTTTTTTAATAAAATCTTTGAAATATTCAGCGATTCATACATTTCTTTTCTTTTATCTAAAATAATCAATTTACTGATTGATTGACGTTCTGCCGACAAACTGTGCCCCAGACTGTTAATAATTGATGATGTTTCCAGCATTTTTCTCAGACATAAAGTCACAGCTGCATCAAGCGATTAGACATATCAGTCTGAACCGTGACCGACAAAACAGGAACCGTTGGTATGCATATCTGACCAATTAATCAGATACCATGACCCCATAAAGTCCCCACCCTGAGACACGTACACCCACACACACATGCTGACACACTCCCTGCTTCCCCTGACTCTGGGAAACCCAGAGTCCGGCAGCTGCTGTCAGAGCGGGCGGTTAAGGGAGGGGGAGCAGAGGGGTATGGGAAGGATTTGAGTGTGCCATGTTAATAACTCACAAGTGGCCCCGGCCCGTGGTCGCTCTGTTATTAATGTGCCACCACACTTCTGGCATCTGACCCAAGGATACATTCCTGGTGTAATGGGCAGCAGCTGGACCGAGGTTTCCGGGAGGACAGCTGAGAACAAGCGTGGGCGACCGTGGGGAACACCCACCATTATCGCCCTCCTGAGACCCAGTGCTGCTCCCTCTCTGCTCACTGGTCCTTCCCGACCAGGAAATCATTTCAGATTGCCTGTTTATAGAGGAAGACAAGACAGAAATGTGATTATTTGGAGTAACACAGCTTATACTTTGCACTCAGTACACACAGTGGACATTCTTGGAGAAATCTCAGCTCTGCCTTCCTGTGTTTGGATTTTACTGACTTCATTCAGTCTTTAGCCAATCCTATCAAGCATACAGTGGTTGTTTTGTGAGCCAAGTGGGCCCCTCAGTATCGAGTACTTAACCCCCCAAATGATTACATGTTTATCAATTACTCACCCATGTTACGTTGTCTCATTTATCCAGTTGTGAATTCAGTACTTCCAAAACACATGCATTTTCACTAAAACCCCACTCTTTCAAACTCACTGGATGTAAAACTCATCAATACTCTCTTCAAAGCCAGACTTCATTGACAACAACAGTAACTTTACCTCACTGAACACGGGAGCTGCTGGTCTAACACTGCCTCTGTCAGTTTGATTGGTGTTTTAAAGGGTTAGTTTAGATTCCACACAAATTCACACAGTAACACATATGAACAAACTACCTGATCAAGGCAGCAGTAGACCAGCAGCTCCCGTGTTCAGCACGGAAAAGTTATTGTTTTTGTCAGTGGAGTCTGGCCTTGAAGAGAGCATAGGTAAGTCGTGTTGTTGATTGTGGATCCCTATGACTTCAACTCATCAATGTATTTCTTTTTTTGGATTCTTCATTTACCAAAAGAATCTAAGGGATACTTTAAGACCTAGAGTTGTCTTGCTTTGGTCTGAATCAGGGACTAATTTTGTTACAAAGTTACATAATTGCCTTGAGTCGGTTCGTGTTCTCACAGCAGCATTTACAAGCAGACCAGATAAAATGCCTTGTGCCGGAAAGCTGCTCTTGATTGGTCAGAATTTCCATGTGGGACAAATCCAGGAAGTAAACAAAACGTCGAAGAAGAGTACACTTGCAAGATAAATGTGACACTTCCTAATGTCACAATGGAGGGACAACTACGCAGGTTGATTTTAGCACTGGTCATCGTGGACTATATTGCTTTCATTGTTCATTTTAGTCAAACAATACAGTTTGAAAACGAGGTGCGGCTCCAACTAGAAAACAATGTTTTGATGCATTGGGTGTGCCGAATGTGTATATTAAGGCAGTACAGGAGGAGGTGCACATTAATAATCCTCCAGGACTGTAACATGCTCATGGTTTAACGCACTGTGACTGCAGTTGGTTCAGATTGAGATTTGAACACGTTCTCACCACAAACGAACGGCACCAGTTTGTTTGTAACCGGACCGGTTTAGTTGTTTTGGTGTGCACCGGAGTGCGATTGCTGTGTTCACTCCTGCCCAAACGGACCGCACTTAGGGGGCAAACAAACTTGAGTTCGATTGAACCGATCCAAACAGGTGTGAAAGCACTCTAAGTTTTCTTCATTATTCACAAGTTTAGTGTAAAATGGAGTATAGGGTTGATAAAGAAATGGTTAGGTGAAAAAGAGATTCATTCTTTTAAGCCAAAATTAGACATTAAAATTTCAGCTATGTCTAGGCCATATCATTTGGTTTCAATTTAGCCCAAGATGGACATTATGCTTGTATTTAAGGCAGCTGGTGTGCCTTCCATCAGTGTATCCATTTAGTTTTACTACAATCTCTCCCCTCTTGAATATGATAAAAATGTTTGAACACTTTCTTAATTTAAGAAGAGGATAACAGAAAAGTATAGAAATAACAAAGTAATGACAAAATGTTTTAAGACATGAGAGCCGGAAGTAAAGAACTACAGCAGGTTGAGTATTTCAACAAGTTAAAAGCAGACAGAAGCTGAAATTTGAAAGAGGAGAAACATCTTCACTATCAGTTACATGAACCACTTCAATGTGCTGTTAGTCTGACACCCTTCCTCCCCCTGAAACCACTGAGCTGCAGTTTGGAAAACTGACCCACAGAAAAAAAGTCCACTGTGGTTTAACTCGATTGCCAGGAATATGTTTTTTTTCAAAAGCACCTTCTTTCAGTGTTCATGTGTACACAAGAAGTGGGGGCTGACACACAGACCTCAGTCTTGGCTGACGACCAGCGGCCGGAGCAGCGTTGGCAGCAGGACCGTGAGAAACAGGGGGGCGACACCCAAATGTCATCACAGCTGCAAAACTGCTGAGCATAAAAGCCAAATTACAGAAATATGTACCCCGAGGCCTCCCGACAATGAAAACAGAGCCGCGTTTGAGTGGCTGCTGCCCGAGGAGTGCAGTCGAAGTTGTCCTGCGTTATGTTTCGTGGGATTTACTATGAGCAAGGAACTCCAGATTCCACAGCTGCTGGCAGACATCAGAGTGCACGTGTGGGTGGTTGTGTGAGAATTCATTCTGGGTCAGCCTCGCTATTATCGTGCCATGTTATTGCTCATCAAGCCCAATGTCCAATGAATGTGCTGTTCACATACTGCATGAGGGAGGGCCCGGCTGACAATCGGCAACATTGTGCAGACATTTATCCTAATGACATGGATGTTTTGATTCACAGTAGTCTGAATGTTGAGTGTCTTAATCGCTGGTGTATATTATGTAGACTTTAGGGAGGAAGCAGACATTATTTCTTGTACTATCAAGTTTATTTTTCTTTCATGATTAGGAGCTCATTAAACCAAGCGTGAGACCTGTCGTCATTTTCACAGCCCCTCTTTGACAGGAAGTTTTTGTGTGGTTTGAGGCCAGGTAAACACAATGTTGAGGGATTGTTGGGGGTGGTGTGTATCAAAACATTTGCATGCTGCACTTCAGACTTTTCTCCCTTATCAGATCAAGCAGTGCAAACTCATGCTCTTATTTATATTGGACTGAACTTAGGTGGTCGTTCACTCCGATGTAGCCCCAGTTCTCTATATGAGTATGAATATTATATACAATATTTATGGTTGCATTAACTGCTTTAGGCTTAAACATTCCTAAATTGTCATCAGACACTGCAAATTCTTTTACAGAATACATGAGCTGTAGGCTGCCTCCTCTGTATCTTTATGATTGATGATTGTTTTTCCTATTGGAATTATTTTTTCCTGAACATTTTTCCTCTCTGCAAGAGTTTCACTTTAAAATTACCCAGGTTTTATGAGGTGACTTGTAGAGCACAATGACCAATCCATAATCCCGCCCCCATTAGTTACTGTTGCTATGTTGGACAGGCTTGACAAAAAGGAGCATGGCAATGCCAGTTCCACTTCACTGCGTGCTGCCGTGTTTATTGGATAGTTTGTGGGCATCAGGCAATATAGTTTTCAATAGCAGGAAGCAAGTACTACAGTATGTGATGGAGAGATATATTCACCATGTTAACTTGAAAGAAAGAGGCAAAAGGATGCAAATTAGCCCTTAGCTGAGCCCCGCCCCTTTATGACAGTCTGTCAAGCGGTTGGAGCTAGCATGGAGCCCACACTGTCACCAACTGCACTCCCTGATGAAATATTACGAAATATTTGGAAGAATTAAAAAGAGATTTAAGAGAGAAGCAGAAAGAAAGGATATATCCAGGATGTGAAACTCACTCAGCAGCAAAAACAGGTTAAAAGACAAAGACAGATAAAAGCTAAAGGCTACAGATCACTGTGTAGAAGTGAACTACTGCTTACCCGGCTGTGTGTCGTTGCGGTCTGCACAGATGGATGGTGTTGTCGACTTAAGTTCCAAAGCCTTGAGTTTGGCATTTTGACCTTTGTCATTTTGTTTTTTTTGGAGCCAGAAATGACCACATACATACAATCAGACTTTTGTTTGCAACCAGTGGAGTCACCCCCTGCTGGCCATTAGAAAGAATGCAGGTTTTAGACACTTCTGAATTGGCTTTCATTTTAAGACATGGAAATAATGTCTTGGATTACAGTTAGGAAAAAGACTAACTCTAAGTGCTGATCCATATATATGTGGGTACAAACTCTGGTTTCTTGTATAAAAGTCAGACTTTTTAAATCCACATCCTTCACCTCGGCCTCCACACTTTCTGATTTGCTACATAAAGAGCACACTACTTCCTGCGTTGGTGGAAAACATTGGCATTTAACGTAAATTGTGGGGTGCGGAATAGGACGTAATTCCTCGGAAACTGGGCCGAATCCTTCTCTTGCTTCCCACCCTTGAACACTGCCAAATGTGTCCAGCCAGGCTGGAAGCTGCTTCCTGGGACTGAAGCAGATTTAGCCATAATTTGAAAGATGCTATTGTCTAAACACGCGGCTATGAAGCAAAAACTACTTTACACGCAATTTACACGCATTTTACAAGCACAAAATGCATCTGGGATCCATTATATGCATGTTATGAAGTATCTGTGAAACAATGTAGTTCATTACAAAGAGTAGTAGTAGTTTGTGTGTGTGAAGATAATCCTGCAAAATTAAATTGGCTACAGTCCTGCTGTCATGAAATAATAGGCGTGTGTGTGTGTATTTACATATATACAGGTGTGTGCCAGCATGTTTATATATGCAAGTGTACAATAGTAACACAGTACAGGTCGGTGTTTATTTGTGCATGAGAGTGAAGCTGGGAAAGTTTGAGAGTGGCAGTGGCCGGGCGGGTGGCTGTGAGGGAGGTAGATTTGTGGTTTGGGTGGGTTGGGGGTGTTAGTGATGTGAGCTTAAGGAGGCGGATGAAGAGAAGGGGTGTGCAGAGAGGGAGAGAGGGCCTGTGCTTGTGCCTTTCAAGGTGTGTTATTTGTTCAAGGCTGTCCAAACATTTACAGAGCGCTGGCAGCCCTGGAATGCAGAGGCAGGGCCGAGGCTGAGAGCAGCAGCCGTGGGAAACCGCTGCTCTCCTCAACCTCTGCAGACTCGTTCCCCTTCGGGCAGAGTGTCAACACAGACAGTGCCAGAGATGTGTGGGCCTGATAGTGACAGGTCCCGTCAGCAGCCTCGCACACACATACACACACACACCCACCCACACACACACACACACACACACACGCACACAAGCACACACGCGCAGTTCGAGCAGGCACACAGCCGGGCTCATTGCCTCGCTTGCAGACTGACACACATTAACAGACAGAGGCAGAAGCCAGAGGCACCCGCCCTCCTACACACACACACACACACACACACACACACACACACACACACACACAGGTAAATGCACCTAATCCTTTAAGTCTTGTGGTGTTCAATATTTCCTAACTGTGTTGATAGTTTAACAAATATATTTTGTTCCTCCACATACACACACTGACTTCAGTTTTGTTCCTTTCATGTCATGTTATAGGTGTCCTAAATAAACTAAATGGTGTAATCTCTCCACCTCAAACCCTTCAGCTTGTATACACTGAATCCAGGGAGCCTGAAGGATCATGACTTAGTATAAAGCAAAGGAGAAAAATATGTCAAGGAGAACAGTTTAGTTCAGCTATAATTAAACATGATATCTACAGATCATAAAAAGTAACCAGTGACAGACCAGCCAGTGGGCTGTGTCTGTCTCACTGCTTACCAGATACCTAGATTTACTGTTTGCCAAAAAAAACAAAAGACAGAAATTTAGATTTAAATGTTTTGTGAGATTACCCAAGTTTCTTCTAATCTGAAAATCACCATTGTGTCAATTATCTATGAATCTCTATAAACAGATATTTGCATATGTATGCCGAATCAGTAGGCAACGGGACAAGATTTTCGTAAGGGATGCATTCTGGTTTCTATTTGTAGTCGAATAGTAATAACATTTGAACAGGCACTGGTAGCCTGCAGGTAAACAGTCTGTGTGGAGAGCAAAGAGGCCAAATGCATTGGCCTATATGCGATCTTGCAACCCACTGGCATGTCTGACAATGATTTAGCTTTATATTAGTGTTTTTTAATGTATATATCTGCATTCATGTGCAGATATTTAGAGATTAGCCAAAATGATGGGTGTATGAAGGAGGAAGTCTTAGTCCGGATACACCAGAACCCGGGAACTATTGTCTGTTGCTCCCAAGTGGCAACCTCCAAGGCTGAAAAATGAAGCCAAATGTAAACCAGTCAATCCCCATAGTTAACCATGTTAAAAGGTGCAACTTAACAGCAGAGATAAACATGTTTACACCCTGGTATAAAAAAGGTTTTGGTCTCTCTAGCTGATTTCCCCATTTATGTCAACTGTATGGGGGTGAATTTTTATCTTTCACTTTTACATTTTATGAATGCTAAAGTTACATTCATTTAAAGGTGTAAAGCTGAGTAACTGGCTGCAACAGGTGTCGCAACAGTCTCTGACTCGGATCTACCCCTCACTCCGCCACAGCTCCACTCTCTTGTCCAAATATGGTCACTTTTGGCTTCAAACAACCAAGATGGCGACAGCCGAAATGCCAAACTCTATGCCACAAACCAATGGGTGACATCACAGCAGTTATGTCAGTTTTTTTAATACAATCTATAGTTGCTCTCAGAGGCTTATTGTGTGGCCTCTGGGAGCAACTGATAGAGGAGTTTAAAGTTTGTATAGCTAGGCCAAAATGACCATAGTGAAAATATTGTGCTGGTGCTGTGAAAATGCGTCGTCTTAAAAGAGTAGTGTAAAGATTTAGCACTTCACTCCGACAAAATGACTCACTCACAATAAACAGTTTAAAGAAAACATTTATTATCGATGCAGCAGAACCAGAGATGTCGTCTTTTTTATCCCACTCATTCTTCTTCTTTGTCAAAACCTGGCGCCTACATAACCCACACTGCAACTAGACTGTTGACAGTTCTGTTGAAGATTTGGGTACACGCTTGTAGCAGGTAATGTGGCCTTGAGCTGCTAGCCTCAAGCAGAGATGAAAAGTGGGTTACAGAGGTCTGGTAACACGCACCATTTTCAAACCCGTAGTCTTCGGCTCCAACTGACCCAAGCGATCACTCGAGGCAGTTCATCAGATTTCATGCAGCTCACTCTGAAGCCACAAAAGGCTTTGTGCAACATTTCTCACATACGCAGCAGTACTTTCCAACACCTGTAAACACCTCCCCTGTAACTTAACAAGATTGCAATTCTGCAATTCAGTAACACCTGACTCACGATAGCTCCGGGCAGGTTTCAACCACAGTGGAAACAATGACAATGACTTAAGTGAATTCTTCAAGATCTTTACTGTAATCAGATTAGCACAAGGTGCACATGTGTAAAACAAACAGTTGCAAAAACCTTTTAATCAAAAAAGTTCTTTTACTTAACTTGAATGAGGAAAACTGAGCCAGTAAATGGTTAAATATTCACCTGTTATTGTTCCTTGTCAGTCAGACTGAGGTGACAGTAAACATGTCTCCAGGTGGGGGACCTGCCGGTGCCAAGCATGAGAACCATGCCTTGTCGAAACCCACACCAGGAAGTCAGTTGTCACCACGCGCTGCTGAAGTGATATCCTGTGATAAGAGCTGGCTTCAGGAAGCTACCCAGGAGTTCATCACGTTCTCAGGTGCAGAGCAAGTTCACTCATATCGTGGTATACCTGTTCTTCATTCACTAAGAAACACCAGCCTTAACTGAGATAATGCATGACTGACCTGTTGAACCTCACACCTTGTCACACACAGGTTTTTTTGTCACTGTTGCGTTTCATTTCACAGAGTAAAGGGGTTCACCTGTATGAGTCAGCCTCTTTACATTATTCTGATTTATACCAACACTAAAACATTGAAAAAACATTTGAGTATATAAACTCAAATGTCACATTGTCAGCCAAACTGTTTTCTCCTTTCCGTTCTTTGTGTGACAAAAGTTTCCAACCTCGCTGGCATTTTCAAATCATTTGTAAATATTTGCTGTCTACCCTGAAATGTCAAAGGATGTAGAAAAAAAACCTGCTCTGAGTACTGTGTGTGAGGCAGTTTTTCCAAATGTTTTTCAACTGTTTTGTCATTTACATTAAATACATGCAAATATAAAGCGATAGATGACAAAGGGAGAGTCAAGAATGGATAGTGAGCAGATCTGTATAAACTTGAGACATGACAGGGACTCGAGGCAGATCGAGTGACGATGGACAGCCAAAATAAAGAAAAACTGACTCTCTTTTCTCTCCCAGCTACCTTCAAAGGCAACAGTGATTGTGAAAAGTGTGGGAACCATCACCATTTGATTTAAGAGGCTCATTTGCCTATGTATTGGCAAAATATCCAGTGTTTGTGTACACCTGTCCTCAGGTTGGTGGAGCAGCTGCTGAACACAAAGGCAGAGGTGAGGTGAATGCTCCCAAACACAAGGCGCTCAACGACGCCTCACACATGTGTAATACTTTGAGAGTCTGGAGGAATGACAAAGCTTGAGTGAAACTTGCTCATCACCCTCCTCCTCCTCCTCCTCGCACGTCTCTTTGTCCTCGTGTCTGGCACATACACTTAGTAGCTCCTACGGCCCTGCGGCCTCATACACCTGCCTGCGCTGCTGGAGGAGTGTCGTGTTTCAGCGATGAGGCAACGTCCGACCAATGAGCTGCGGTGAGAACGGTTAGGGAGCGTGGTGGGAACTCTCCTCCCATCTCTCCTCTCGCTACCTGGGAACCGGCGCTGCCTCAGGGAGGGGCCCCCAGCCGCCCGCTGTCTGAATGAACAGCAAACAAAAACTCTCACCAACAGGTGAGTTACACGAGTCAATGTTGGTTTTTCTGTAGTCTATTATTTTTCCCTCCCCCATCATTTATTTTCATTCATGGCTGGCACACTGCTTTACATTTTGGCAGCACTGAAAAAAAAGAAAGAAAGGACGCAGAGAGAGAAACAAAACAGTCAAAGTGTGGGAACTTTTCCTTGTTCCTTTTTTCCTCTTCCAAGAGCTTTTATCAGTATTAACTCTGCTTACACAGGTATTTGTGCACCTGTGGCACCGGATTAGTGGATCAGCTTCTTCTTTGTGTGCAAAAATAAGCACTGTGAATTATTTTTAATTCCAGGTTTCTGACTGAAAACACATTTAATCCTGTGCTGAATGGTTGTAATGCTCAGATTTTCAAAGCGAACTCCTTGTTTCACTTTAATAAACTGCTTCAATACATCGAGGTCGTAAGTGAAGAACTGCTGATGCAGGTCTTATGTGTCTGTATGTGCACCGTGTTATTTCCTATCTTTAGACAAAATGTCAAGATGATTTATGTCTGACAGCTGTTTCAAAGGCTGACATTATTCTCTGAGCTGAATCACCATTTTAGAAAATGCCTCCTGATGAGCCAACAAATCCAACAGTGCCTCCCTCAGTACAGACACAAGCAATGCCTTAATGAAATAACATCCACCTCTGGGCCTGTGCATGCTCACTTTGTTAATAATTAAATGTGAAAAGAGTTCAAATGCTAAAGGTGATTTATTTAGCATCAAACACAAAACACAACATAAATGGTGAAGTCATTGTTCTGCTGTCAGGTTTGAGTCCGCTGAATGTAAATAAATGTTCCTCTCGTGGGATTAAGCTGAGCAGTTAAATAGCAGGTACAGGCGAGTACGGGCTTTTCTCTGCTTGCACAGGTTAGACTGAGACACATAAAGGATTACTAGGCTGATCGTAGTCTTACTGGTCAATCCCAACAATAAAGATGGGAAAATCTGTTTGGTCAGGATCATCGGTCAGATTATCTGTTTTACAGCCAGTCTCTAATCATCCGACAGACCTCAACTGCACCAATCATATCAAACATGTTAAATTAATATTCATTTCATTACGAGCACCTTAGAGAGTTTTGACTGGTGTAAGCTGAGGGATAGTGCGTTTGTTGTATGGACGGCCTTTACAGCTATCAGCTGACCAGTAACATCCAAGGCATGAGCATCCAGGGCTGTCTTTACAATCTTAAAGGGAAAATTCTCCACCTTTTATGTGGATGTTCAATCAGTATTTATGGTAAATGTAGTTGATCAAAGCAAAAACTAGCTACGTTTCTGACAGCGCAAAATAGCATCACAAAGTATGAGTGCTCATACAATCAGCCGTCTTTATTCAAGCCAGAGTGTACGGTCAAATAAATTCAGCAGAGAGACTCCGAGGCTGCAGCTGCTGTGCAAGATGATACTGCAGAGAGCAGCTCAGGTTCAAGAGGGTTCCTAGCAAAAATTGCCCTTCGATGGCAACAGAAATGGAATCACTGTGTTGCAATGAATTTTAGCATCAGAAGTTTTTTGTTGGATGCCGTCACTGACGCCAATGTGAGGGCACCCATGTGTGCAGAGGCGGTCCTGGCTAGTTTTACGCCCTGGGCGAACCATCACCAAACATGATAATAGGGGCACCCCAGCGCCCACTCCACTAACTTGACGTGTAAATGAGCAGTAGTCTAGAAAACTGGCGAGTTTTTTTTTTTTTTGTTTGGTTTTTTTTTTTTGGAGGTCGCTCATGCACCCTCACATAGATTGCGCCCTGGGCAGTCGCCCACATTGCCCATAGCAAAAACTGTCCCTGCATGTGTGTGACTATGCATGAAAGTTTATTCCTCACTTGGACCAACACATTCTCACTCCAATCTCGTCACATATTGACATTTGGTATTTCACGTCAAGATATGACATGCAAGGTACCCTGGGTTCATTGGTTGTTGATGTTCTGGGACACCATGTCAAGTTCAGCCTGTAACATGGATCATCTGTTTTCAAAATGCATTTCAGTTTTCACAGGGAATGTACAGTTTGCATAGTCTCTCTCAAAATAAACACACTACGTCAGTACAACACCGCAAATTGATGTTTTTTTCCTTCAACAACAAACACATGTGGTTACCTTTAGCCAGCAAAGCATGTCATTGCGTCTAGGAAAAAAGAACAACCTTTGGCTTTAGAATCTTATGGGAAACGATTGCCCGGTTGCTAGTCGGTGGTTGTTGGACCCGTCCACCACCCCTCCCTCCCACCCTAGTCAGACTTTCACCCACTTACGTTGTTGTCCCGCCAAGTTTCCCCCTGATGCCGCTGGGTGCTGTTAAACAATAACACGTATCATGCCAACATGAAAGGACGGCCTTTTTCATCGGTGTCTGATGCCAGAAGTCACTGACCAAGTGCCAGTATGCGACGACTTCAGAATGAGACCAGGTTGCTTGGACAGAGGTGTGTTGTAGACCCTCTTCTGGACCCCAAAGTAAACTGGATAAGATAACCAAGACTAGCTGGGCTGAGGGGCACTGAGTGAGTATTTTTCTTACCTAACATTGTGTTTTGGCCAATAAGGTTAAACTTAAGGCTAGGGTGGTGATGTTGCATGCAATGCATCCTTGTACATGTAGGCACTGCTGGCATGACTCCACAAGCAGGAGAACTCCACTGTCTTGGTCACCACAGCACACAGAGAGGACTTTATTGCTTCATAAGGTGGCAAATTTTCCCTTTAAAGTTGTCACCATCACTCTGCTGATCCCCTCATGCCAGCGCTGTCTGGAGTTCCCTTCATTGCCGAAACCTGTATACTAAGGCTCATGTGTTTGATATGATGGCAAATGTTATGTCTCTGAAGAATTTTTGTTGCTGCTCAGTTTATGTCTTCTTCTTTCAGCCAAATCTAACATACAAATTACATTTATATACCACATGGAATTCATAGGGAGGTGGTCATAGTGGATGGTGGGTGTTATGTTTTCTTTGACACCTATTTGCTTTTGCAAAATAGGTGTATATAAACATGGTTGATATTAAAAAAGGTTGGTTTCTGCACTTAACCTTCATCAGAACATCCAAACTAACTCATCTTTCCAAGTGTGTAAATCTCTGCATCCAAACCACTGCTTAGTCCTCACTCCTACTCCAGCCTGTGTATACATATGTGTGTGTGTTTGTGTACAAGTGTGTGCATGGACCCTGTCACTGCTGCCGCTGGACACCTCCATCATTATGAATGGGCCTGATAACGGGATTGACACCTAAGTGTGAAAGAATCTTCTCTCCCCTTTTACTGCAGCCCCCAACTGAGCTGCGCCATCCACTTGACTGCCCAATAAAAAACAAGTAAAAGGCTGACATTGCACTTCATTTAACACTGCATGCCCTTCACTCTGCCTCCTACTTAGACCATTGTCATCCACAGGGACTTGGCTTTGTTGAGAGGTTCATGTTGTCCATAAACCAAAACACCAGACAACAATGGATGGGCAGCTGTTTCCTGGGCACACAGCGTGTTTTGTGTCCTACAAACAGGTGCTTTCTCATGACATCATTTTGTGGGATGAGGAACGTAGCTCGAGTTTCCAGGTGACTAATGTCATCCTGTCTTTTTAATCCCCTTGTATTGCTGTACTTGAACTAAATTCAGCAGTGGCTCTGTTTTCATTTTAATTCTATGTATACATTCCCTCACACTATACTCACATCTAAATCAGCCTAAACCTGACCTTAACCATAAACACAAATCCAGACTCTAAAGGACCCTGAAGTGAGTTTCAGTGAAATTACCTCACTTCATAAAAACAACTCCAATTTGAAGGTGCGACACTGAATACAGTTCTCACAAGGATAGCAAAACAAGCGAGGATGAACCCATCAAATCGTCTTGGAGGTGAGTGTGTAAATAGCTCAGTTGATTTGGCCCGGGTGAGGAGGATGTGCACTCTTTAGAGGATCATTCACAGTGAGGTGTCAGGTGTTAGAGTCAGGTTTTGTCCAACAATTCCCCGGGGCAATGCTCACACTGGGCCACGACCTCATCCCACATGCTAGCTGTCTTTTGACTCCTTTGACTCTGTATGACTGAGGAGAGTCCTCAGAGAGGAAACACAGGAAGCTGAGGAGCCACAAACCCACAATGATCATTATTTGGATAACACTCAGTTATTCTTGCCCCATAAAGAAAAGCTCTTTTATTGGCTAGACCAGGGGTCAGCAACCTTAATCATCAAAAGAGCCATTTCTGACCAAAAATAATTCAGAAAAATCTGCTTGGAGCGGCAAAACATATTGGAGCATTATGGTAACCCTGTGTATTAAGTCTAAATTAGCCTATTGACATTAGAAATAGGTCAAAATGAGCGCTCAAAAACATGTTTTAACAAAACTATTTGCTTCCAAGAACACTGCGATCATCTGCTGCTGGTTTATTGGAGGTTCCCAGCAACAGCTGGAAGAAGATCGGGGATGCAGCCTTTGTTAATTACATCCCAATGCTTTGGAACACACTACCTATAGATATCAGGGAAGCTAGCTCGCTAAATATTCTTAAAGGAAAGCTAAAAAAACTGTTCACTGTTCTGTTCACTTTAGCCTTTAACTAGCTCTGACTTTCTTGAAACTATCTCTTATTACACTTTTCATTTCTATTTACGCTTCACGCTGCTGCAACTCTTCAAATCTTACTTGATTTTATGATTTATAGTTTTACAACTCTGTGATGTAATGAATCAGTTAGTCCATTTTTTTTAAACTGTTTTGAATGTCCTTATATATTGAATTGCCTTGTCTGTTGTATACCCATTATATCTATTTTCATGTGAAGCACCCAGCGCTTATACTGCCCTTATTGTAAAGCACCACTGCATTTCTGG
The DNA here is from genome assembly GCF_006386435.1 of Epinephelus moara. NCBI lineage: Eukaryota > Metazoa > Chordata > Actinopteri > Perciformes > Serranidae > Epinephelus > Epinephelus moara. The sequence continues at coordinate 22,909,054 of NC_065521.1, forward strand.
CATATAGACAAAGTTTATTATCATTATTAGTATTATTACAAGATGGCTCCTCTGCAGTGGGTTATTTATGATTATTTGGTACTTTAACATTGCAGCGATGATGGTGAAAGCAAAGTAATCTGTCCATGCCCTATTAAATTCTGTATTTTCCTCTGAGACTTTTACTTTTATGGATTTGGAATCCATGGCTTATCCAGCTGGGGAGGCTCTAGATGAGCCACTGCTGTTGAGGTTTGGCAAAATTTAGAGAAAAAGGCGCCAGTCCGTAGACGTATGACACACATTTTAGTTGATGAAGTGTTAAAACACATTTTTACAATTGCAGAATGTAAGACTTTCTTTGGGTCTACAACAGTGATAGATAAAAATTAAAATCTTAAAAGAAAAAAAGTCATCACTTTCGTGATTTTTATGTGATATTTTTTGTCAAGGCCACTGGAGAGGGGCTAAAGAGCCTCATATGGCTCCAGAGCCGCAGGTTGCCTGCCCCCCGGGCTAGACAACTTTGAATAAGTTACTGTTCTCTCTATTTGTGTTTGCACTATTGTCGTAGCTTCCTTTGACTCCACAGCTGTAAACAGGTACACCTCTGCTATCAGTAGCAGTGGAGACAAACACAGTCTGTTTATTTTTTCTGTTTCAACTTTAATTCTTCCAAACTTCACCCCACTTTTCTTTACCTGTCTGACTGCTCTTTCCCCTCCTTTTGTTATGCATCTTTCAGTCTTTGGTTTACAGCCGGTCCACGGGGGGACAGGGGCATGTTTGCTCACTCTCTCACCAGAAGGGGCTGGCAAAAAGTCAGCAATCACAATGAGCAAATATGTTCATGCAAAGTCACCCCTCCTGAAGGGAATTGTGGGTTGTTTGTTGGTGTATGCGGGGCAAGATGGGGAGTTGGAGGCCATGCCGTGACCATACAGACCCCTCTTTTACAACTGTTATATTTCTTTCATGTGTGCGTACTCACAGTGGTGACAGATGACTTTCTTGCTGCTTGTACTGTAGCTTTTTGTCCTCCGGAGTCAAACAGGCAATGCTCACACTCACCCACTGCGTCTCTGCACAGTCCTGGGTGGAGAGGGAGGGTCTGTCCAGTGTCATGCAGAACATGAGCAGACCAGACTAATGCCATGGATCACTGAAGTAGAGAAAGACCATACTGATGTAGCATTGCATCTTAAGAAAGTGACCTGTGTTGTGTCAAAATTGTGGATTTTAAAACTGTCCAGCTATCGCAAGACATCTTATTCTAGTCCACTACTAAAGTTGGACCACACTGTTGTTAAGTTGCCATATAACGGATGGCAAGATTCTATCTTACATCATGTAATCTTATAATATACGTCATGTTCACAATGCGTGCCTTTCTGTGAGTCATGCTCAGTTTGCTGCTGCTTTGCTCTGATTCTTTCACATCTTTTTATTAAATCTCGTTCCCAAACATGTCCCAGTAGCTGCAGATGCACTCACAGAGAGCTCAGCTGTGACATATAGTGTGTGTTTATGAGGTCTATAGGTCTTATTTTTCAGGGATCAGTTCCTGGAGACTGTCAAAATGGATATAATCTGTATATAAGCAGAACATAATGTAATGCAATCACAACGAAACACTGACAAAACAAAATTAAAACTTCTTAATTACTGCCATTTGTTAATTTGGCCAATGTTTACACTATGAAAACTGAATGACAAATGAACTGCGAAAAAGAAACAGCTTTGTTATCTTTGGTGCTCGCTGTGCATGCACTACTACAAACAGGCACTATATCCTGACAAAGACTTCTAAGTGAATATGTAATGTTTTACTACCACCGCTGCTTGTAACCTGCAACATTTCAGCAACATCTTGTGCTCTGCAAATAAAGCCAGAGCTCTTATTTACCTGACCCTGCCTGGAGTGAGCTGCATTATGCATGGATTCAAACCCAGTTTTGGGCAGTGTTACAGACTGGACAGGACAGTCTGACTGGTTCTATTGTCTGCTGCGGCAGCAGAGCAGGTCTGCTCCTGTCCAGTAGGTCGTTCAGGTCTCCAGAGACTGAATAAACCTACTGACCTGGCTAGAACAAATGCTTTTGTACACAACATACAAACACCGTGAATAGATGCATTTTGCTTTTCTCTTCTTAGCTCTTAAAAAGCAAATGCACAACATCAGACTTCATTAGCTACAGCAATAGCATGTATGTGCATTGCGTCCACACTACTGCGACATATTCGAACCCCTAAAATGGAGACTTTTGAAAACACTGCTGACCCTGTTTCAGTTTAACAATTCCTTTTAGTGTGGTGTGGGGGGAAAAACGATGATGCAGGCACCCACATTTGCTTCCCAATGAGTTCTTAACAAAAACATTATAGCTAACGCTAGGCCTAATGTTACATACATTTTATTTCATACTTCATCCTCCGTCCTTCTCCCATTGCCACAGCTCCCTCTGTCCATCGATAAAGCTCACAATAACGTTACTGCTCTAATATGTCGCCGCACTTGCTTTGCAATGAATCCAAATACATGTTTTCTGCTGCCATGATCACCTTATATGCTACTCATGTTTCACTTCCAGTAATGGGTTCCACCTCGCCAGAAATCTCTGGTCTTACTTTTTACCATTACCGTTCTTCCAACATATTATTATTGGTAACTAAGCAATCAACCTAAGAGTAGACAATCTGCTTCCTGTTTACATCAGCATGTGCATGGTTGTGTGGTATGTGTTTTTGGGTGTGTTAGTATGGATGGAGATTATTTCTGAAAACACTCTTGTGTGTGGAGATTGTTTTCATTTTAAAACGCCATTTTAAAATGAAGACATAGTAGTGTGATGGAGCCTGAGCTCGAGGAAGATCTGTATCTTTCCTTTACTTGAGCTATTTGATCTATTAGACTGTGCTCTCATGGATTTATTCGAGGTCTACACCCACTCACACTAACATGCAATGTTGCTAGAGAAGTGGGGGGCGCTAAGTAAACTTTGTTTGACTTCTTAACTGCCCTGTTTAGAAAGAAGTGTTAGTAAGTAGGTAGATTGCACAGTTTTACAACCTTTGTTGTCCTCTGGTGCCAAATGAGAGCAACGTTGCAGCAATGTGTGATTTCACGCACACGTATTGTTTCCAGTGTGACTGCATGCTAAGTAATCCATTAGCAGTGGTCGAACAAAACACATATAGATGTATGCAATAATACAAGTGTGTAGATGCACATTGCAAAACAATAAATCAGGTTGAGACATGAACTTTTTACATTTCTAACCTTAAAGTTAACCTTTTATAAAAAAAAATAAAAAAAAACACACTTTACAGTTTTCAGTGAAAGAGCTGCCCCTTCGTGCCTTTATGTGCCCTTTCCTCAGTATTTCCATGTTCCCTCCCTGTCTGCCCACGGAGGAAGTGACTTGTTACAGCAGCACAAAAGCCTGCCACCTAATAAAGTTAGGGGGGAAATAGGTAAAAGAAAGCAGGGAGGACCAGAGGAGAAAGCAAAGAGGACAAGGGTGTGAAAACACTCAAGGAGGAACGGTTTTATTGCTCCATGTAAATTGAAGTGATTTAAAAAAGAATCCCATATTCCTGGAGGGCTGAAAGAGACAGGAGAGAGCTGAGCGCGAAAGGAAGAGGGATGTACCGCTGTAAAACAGCTGCCCCTCACTTTTACCCAGTGGACCTCTGAACAAAGACACAGTGGAAAAGTTATTACATACATGATACTGAAAAGCATAGGACATCCTTGCAGGGGGAGATAAGGAAAAACATTACTGAACCTTGTAAATATTCATTGGGATGCTACCATAAGTCATATTATGTATTGTCTTGATGTTTACCATGGGATAAAGCAACTAAAGAATGGTGATAATCAGTCTGAAGCACTCACTCATGTGTGTGGATCTTTCCAAATGCCAAAAAAGCACTTAGAGCAGTCATTTTGCAAAGATGGCAGGCGTACTTCAGTCATGTCAGAGGGGATCAAAACAGTTTGTTTTCTCTATATCTCTGTCTTTGTCATTTTAAGGTCTCTCTTCAGCCCCACAGCTCAGCCATTTTTAAGCCAGACTAGACCCTCTATCTCTGGGTTTTGTTCCACGAGCCTCCCGCTGGAGGCTGAGCCCTAAGACAAAGCCCTGTTTACACTAATGGCCCACTAGGCCTTTGGCCACAGAAACAAATAACAGTGGGGGGAAGTCAATAGAATTTAACATTTTGACATTTTTCCTCCAGCTCTCAAAACCAATATTGACCCAGCTCCCCTGCATGGCTGTCTTTAGTCCAGGACCTTGGCATACAAATCAAGCCAATGCAGCCAGAACCACAGGCAGCCAGTCGAGGGGTGAGGCCAACAATAGCCTGCCCAGGATGGGGCTCTCCCACTGGGCAGGCAGAGTGGCCACTGTCCCTGGCCTCAAGCTGGTCCACAGAGGCCTGATGTATGAAAGAACTCATGCTATCCCACCCGCTTTAATGATTCCATCTGAGAGGGCCAATTGTGTCTGTACTCCAGGCCCTGCTGGTGAGTGAGGTGGACAAGTAGAAGGGACAGTGGGGGCGCTCACATGTGCAGAACAACCCCATAGCGGGCCAGTACATCTCAAAGGCCAGATTACAATCAATTAGAGCCTAATGAGCGGGAAGCTGGACTTGTAACCTGTTGCAGCAGGGTAGTTGTTTAGAAAGCTCCCAGTTGGCGGACACATCAATAACCTCTGAAATAGCTCCAGACTGAAAGCAAGACGCAGCAGGACGCGCCTGAGTGCGTGGCCGTCTATATCTGAGTCCTGCCTCTGTCCCTTCGCCCAGCGCGGTTATGTTCTGCCATGGCTGAGGGCAGAGAGAGGGAACACACAGCAACACATGTCACTCTAAAACATACTTTGTATTGTGCGCTCTTTACTTCCATGGATTCTTTTTTTAATCACATGGCCGTGAAAGTAAGGTTTATGGTAGCAGGTGGGTGACTCAAGAGCTCATGCAGAGAGAGCAAACAAAAAAACATCACAGGCATTCATAAACATGGGATCAACAGGCTGCATTCTCCTTTTTAGCATGTGTGTGTGAGAATGCCTGCTTGCTTACGTATGTGCCTTTGACTGTTAGACAGAACACTTCCACATTTTGAGGCCGTCTTGCTTCTACATGGTTTGAAGGCATTTATTGCAAGTTGCTTTGGGCAAAAGCATCTGCCAAATAAATTTCATGTAATGTAAAACAAAGATGCTAGCTCCCACCAGGGAAAGGGCAGAGTGTGTGAGCATGTGTCGTGGCCCAGCAGGAGAGCTCATCCTCAGGCCACTCTCACCTGTGGAGCCCCTCTTTCCACGGAGACGGTTCTTTACATGGCAGGTTGGCCCACAGCAGGGGAGCAGGGGATGGTCATATAAGAGAAGGTGAAACAGCAGGAGTAAAAGCGACATTCTGGCCTGAGGTGAAATCAGGAGGGAGTTGAGGGGTGGGGGTTAGTGAAAACAAGATTTCAATAGTAAACTGTTTCAACAAGTGGACCAACTGTGTGTCTGCAGAAATTTTAATCTGACTATAACAAGAGTGGGAACAATACAATAATTATAACAACTACTACCTCTCTTCAACAACTTCTTATCTTTGTATTATCTACAAATCCGATGACCTGTCTGTGAGCCCTCGTAAGGTTTTATTTGATGATTATGATATGTAGACCACTGCTGTATTTCGCCATGTTCAAGTGGTTTACTCTTACAACCTATAGTTTGAAAGACCTGTCCTTGCAATTCCATTCACGCTGACCATTTCAAGATACAACTACCACGGGTTCAATAGAAACTTATGTCAGACAAAAAACAAACAAATAAACAGTCATAGCTCATCTGTGAAGCAGTTTCATGGATACTTTTTTCCACCAAACTACACCTGCCAACCATATCACTACATAGAAGGAAACGTCCATCTACTGCTAGCTCACGTAGCTCAGGAGGACACCAGTGATGGTGCTGTCACAAGCATGAGCCTTCGCCCAGGAGAAGATGCATGCTTTTATATGCACAGTGATATGATTGGCTCAACACTGCTGTTAAGTTTTTTAATTGTATTTGTTGGTGCTTTGAGCACCACAAACTGAGTGCCATCTAGTTCTATTATATTCAAGAGAAGGCAGACATCTCTACAGCCAATACATCCAACACTCAGCAACTCATACTGAATGAAACTGGATTTATTTCTAAACAGGGATTTGCTTTGAAACGCAGGTACAAATGATGTTGACCTGCTGATAGTTAGTTAGATAGATCATTAGCAGGGAGACAACAACATTCTGCCAGACATCGTCAAATAACTCATGTTATAATCTGTAACTGTAAAACATGTGAATGTCTTAACTGAACTATTACTTAAAGCTGAATATTTGAAGTAACCAAGCTATGAGCTCATAAACCTACTGAGAGCTGACAGAGACTGACTCAATCCTTTCAGTGGGACGATATTAAAAAGACCTCACCGCTTTAAATCTCCGTCTCCACATGCTCCCTGTCTCATGTTCTGATTGTTGTGGGAACGCTCACAGCCCCAACTGATCAGTGTAATATACGATGCTGTTAGTTTCCTCATGGCAAGCAGTTGGGTACCACCGGTCACCACTGTGCTGAAACACTTTTAATCAACCAGAACCTACTGTGAAAGCCCGAGCCCCGCCCGGCTCCCCACCTGCCAAAACCGAGCAATTCACCTCAGCAACCTCAAAGCGACAGCTAGTATTTAGTAATATCATGTGGCAGTCCAGCAGCTTCTACTATAATGTACCCACTGACAGCACTAACCTCTCACAGCCCTGGTACCCCCTTCTAAGGTTATATTACAACACAGTGGGAGCTCGGAGAGAGGAGAGGAGGGGAAGGAGTGATTGTTTGGAAGTTCTCAAGACAAGCTGGCATTTTCCCAGGCTACAGTGGGGGTAGGCTCTCTCCCAGCATGCCATGTTCGGTGCTCTTGATTAAAATTGTGAAGTACACAGTTTTGCTCAAGTATATGGTCTTTCTTGCCTCACTACCCATCAGCCCAGCTTTCTAAGTCAAAGTGGCCACACAAAAAAAGGACTCGAATTTTGACCCTTGAGACCCTTCCAGCGTGATTATTATGAGAAACAGTGTAGGCGACATTATTCACATCAGAGCTGTGTTTGTGGGGAAACTTTACACCACATGGCAGAACTGACTATATGTCAATGTAATTTGTTCCATGATGAAATAACGCAGAATGAAAAAAGCCATGATTTTGCAACATAAAGTATTTCTGCTTGGACCTGACTGAGACAACACAAGCACGTAAGATCACAGATTGCTGAAGAAGTGCAGACCAGAAGGTTTTGCCCTGGTGCATAGGCGTCAACCAGTATTACAACACTGTTATGGTCCACTGTGGTCTAACAGTCACAGAAGATTAGGTGAGAACCCTTAGCGAACCCAGGGAGAGTAATGACATCATCATCACCAGTGGTATGGCCAAAACCTAGCAGGTGTTTCTCTCTTTTTCAGCTTTGAAGGAAATCGCTGATGACAGGTTAAACCTTACAACTCTGATTTAGCCTTTTTGAAAAGTTTTAACTTCAGTTGGGCGTTATGGTGGATCGGTGATTAGCATTAATTCCTCAAAGTTCTGGGTTTCTATCCTGGTCCAGGCTGGGGTGTAATGGCGTGGTGTAATACATGACGTGTGTATGATATACAGCATGCTCTCTTTATATTGTCTATATGTCTGTTTAATATGATATGCTATAATATGATGCAGTTTATGTTATGCCACGTAAAGACTTTCAGTCATGCATGTGATACAAGTGACTGCATGTTTCACTGAACTTTAGGTTTATGAAACATCATTAAGTATTCAAAGTCAAAAAGGCGTCCTTTAACGTACGCATGATGCGCAGCCCGTTGCTGTTATAGTTTAGCGGCGCCTGGCGGCGTCAGGGGGAAACACAGCGGGACAAGGATGAAAGTTAAGGCGGCGAAAGTCCGAGTGGGGTGGGGGAGGGGGTGGTGGATCAGTCCAACAACCACCAACTTTCACCAGAGAGAGCGGTGTTGGCATCCCGTAAGATTCTAAAACCAAACTCTGTTCTTTTTTCCTAAACCTAACCAATTGCTTTTGTTGCATTAACCTTCCCGTGTTTTTGTTGCCTAAACCTAACCATGTGCGTTTGTTGTTGAAGGCAAAGAAATGTCAATTCGCGTTGTTGTACTGACGTAATGTGTTTCTTTTGAAAGAGACTGTATGTAAATGTTTCATTTCCTGTGAAAACGGAAGTGTATTTTGAAAGAAGAGAACTTGACACGGTGTCCCAGAGCGTCAACAACCCACGCAGCCAGGGTACCTTGAACATCGTATGTGGACGTGGAAGGTCCATGACCAAAACATCAATATGTGACAAGGTTGGAGTGAGAATTTGTTGACATGTCAGCCTGATGAGATTATCTCTGTGTCTGAATAGTGAAGCTAATGCTGAAGTACCCCTTAACCTGCATGCTTTCTAATGGCCAGCAGGAGGTGACTCCACTGGTTGCAAAAATAAGTCTGAGAAAATTACCCTACTTCTCACTTGATTTTTTAGCTCAGTAAAAATTGTCCTATTTAGTTTATGGTCTCAATAACTAGTTTCAAATATTCTTCAAAACAGCTTGTTTACTTCATAAATTATGAAAATAAAATAGACAATAAAGCAGGGTATGCTTTAGGACGCGGCTACCTTGTTATTGACAAGTTGCTAGTCTGGCAACCTGTCAATAATGTCTTCGGGTTCTCAGTCAGATCCACCCCTTTGTCCTCCACAGCTCCATCATCTCGTCCAAATATGGTCACTTCTGGCTCCAAAAAAACAAGATGGTGTTGGCCAAAATACCAAACTCAAGGTTCAAAACAGCCTTGCACAAATCAATAGGTGACATCATGGTGCAGGCTGTTCTCATACACCAGTCATACATTTTCCTATGACAAGTAATTCACCGAAAGTCATATGTATGCCACGTAATCATGAGCCAGTAATTTGTGTAGAACCTACGTATTTGAGAAAGCTGCGCTTATGTGACCAATATGCTAATGAGTCAGTTTATCCTCATACAACGGTTTGTTTGATATCCTACGAAAATGCACACACAACTGCTCAGTGATTATGTACTTAATGTAAAGTTATGAAGGTTATGTTTAGGCAAGTAAAGTCACTGTGGTTAGATTTAGGAAAAGATACATGGCGATGAGGTACATTAAAATAACTCAAAATTCAGCTGAAGTTCATATTGTTCCAAACACTAGTCTCCTGGGGAAAGTCCTGTGTTTTGTGACTCATCCACCACCCCAACTTGCCTCCTTATGGGACTGCTTCCTTTTTTACTCCTGGAGGCTGTTCTCATGCACCATTTGTATGTTTTAGTGCTAAAAGTAATGCACCAAAATTTGTACATATACCAAGTAATGTATGTGTATAACCATGGATTTGGGAAAGCTGCAATCATGTGACCAATGCGCTGGCAGGAATAAAGCAGAGGGCAGGTTGGGGTGGTGGATGAGTCATGAAACACAGGACTTTTCCCCAGGACTTTCCCCAGGAGACTGGCGTCCGGAACTGTGTGAACCTTTCTGCTCTGTAAGGGGGATCCCTCCTCAGTTGCTGTTCCCAAGGTTTCTTCCAGTTTTTCCCTGTTTAAGGTTTTGTTTTGGAGGAGTTTCTCCTTATCTGCTGTGAGTGTCCAAGGAAAGAGGGTGTTGTATGTTGTAAAGCCCTCTGAGGCAAATTGGGATTTGTAATAATGGGTTTTATAAATAGAACAGAACTTTGAGGTACCCTACATCGTCACCATGTTTCTTTTTCTAAACCTAACCACATTATCTTTACTTGCCTAAACCTAACCTTAACTTTATGTTAAGTACATAACATCATGGCCAGCACGGTGATGCAGTGGTTAGCATTGCAGCAAAAGGGTTCCTGGGGGGTTCAAACATGCAAACCATGCAGAAGGGCTCCCCCAACGGGTTCCCCGGATTCTTCCCGTGTCAACGTGGGATTTCTCCAGGTTCTCTAGCTTCCTCCCACAGTCCAAAGACATGCATGCCAGGTTAATTGGTGACCCTAAATTGGCAGCCGGTGTGAATGTGAACATGAATGATTGTCCCTCTCTATGTGTCAGCCCTGTGATAGTCTGGCGACCTGTCCAAGTTGTACCCTGCCTCTCGCCCAATGACAGCTGGGATATGTGCTCCAGCCCCCCTGCAACCCGTAATAGAATAAGTGGTTATGGAAAAATGAACATAACATCATCTGGGGGTTTGTGGAATTTGTAGAATATCATACGAACCACTGAGTGTGCATTTCCGAAGGACATCATATGAAGTGTTGTATAAGGATACGTTAACTCGGTCAGGATCTATCTGCCTGGTAATTCTGTTCAGCCCCTTCAGATACTAAACTGTTTTACAGGCTGAATAATATCAGCTGTTTTAGTGCTACCCACTACGAGCGAAATGACCTTTGTGTGTAATACTGAGGGAATCCCCCTTTAAGTCTCCAGAGTGCACAAATAATTGCTACCAAATCCGTGCTTCACTCCCTACCCACTTCCACCTCTCTTCTATTAATAGACATAATATCAGAGAAAATATCACAGGCCACCAAATATATATGCAGCATGTACATGCCTAATGTCCTCAGAAGTATGATTAGGCGTTATCTATTTTCAATATTTGACGAATGGCTCAATCCCATTAAATGATTTCTGTGTTAGTGGCAATGCCACTTTCACATCATACCTTCAAACCTTCAAATCATGTGGAAAGACTGTTCCAACTTTAAATCCTGTGCCTGAAACAATTCTGAGGGCCACAGAATATGGCCCACTTGGTAAAGAATTGCAAAGTGTCAACATGGCAACATGGCTGCTGCAACATATAAATAAAATCAAATATTGACTAATTTATTTAATTAAATTTAGCTATACAATGTTTGTCTGTAATACGTAACACAACAAAAGTAGCTAGTTTCTGTTTATCTGAAGGGACTACCAGACTTGCAGTGGGGAAACCATCTTGGAATAATGTATGAATGTTCCAAAGTATGAATTTTTCCTGTTTTCCCATTCTGCTGACTTCGTGCAAAATGCAGCATGAGCCTGACTACACTCATTCTGACCATTTGAGAATACAGTCCCGACAGTCAGTGCTGATTATTCTGCAGTGTGAAAGGGTTTTAACTCTGAGAGTTTTTAGAAGCATTGGCAGTGCTGACCTCTGACCGTTTGCTTTTGTTGTGCCTCATTAAGCAGGGTGAACACATCAGCCAATACTACTTATTACCCTTTCTGTTATGGCAACTACCAAGCAAATAAGCTTCAACTTGCCTCTTGTTACCTAAGCTCTCCGTTTGGCCTCTGGCATCATACAAGTGAAGAGTCTCTTTCCTCGGAGAGCTGCACTCCCCGAGACCTAGACGAGCTCTGGAGCACTTGTCAGGGACGTGCAGTATTGTGGCCTGAATGGTGCGGCCTCAATGCAAATTCTTCCACACTCTCAGGCGGCAAAGGCCAGCATTGACTGACTGGTTGTGTTAATTTAGCTGCCTTTCAGTCCTACTTGATCCACAGTCTCCTGGACCTAAATGGAAAAAGAGTTAAAAACATCTGAAGTGTTGGCACAAGAATGTGCCATTCAGGCCCTGAAGCAACGCACCATTAACAAATGTCAGGCCACAAACAACCAGCTGTGGTTAAACAAACCAGGGAGGTAGGCTCTACAGTTTACCTCACTGTCGAGGCTCTGTTGTCAGCCATTGATAACCCTGTGCATTGAGTGGTTTCAGGGGAGAGACGTTTTAACGCAGTGGGTGATCCACATCAACAGGAAGCAAAACAAGCTGCAGATTTCAGAGTCTGAACATGTGGCTGTTAAACCACAAATAGGAGGTAGAATGGCTTCATCTTCAATGCTTCAATGAAAAGGGAGGGACTCTCTCAGTCATTCTGCCCAGTGACGAAGCTGCTCAGGCTAAGGTTACTCAGGGGATGGCCCATGCCCTCAGCAGCAAAACGCCCACTTTCACCAGCTGGCTGACTCAGATCCAGAGGGCAGCCAGGGCACAGCACAGGCAAACAGGCATTTGACTCAGACTTGTTGTGTGTAGACTCCAGGCCTGAGGGTGTGCACTGCAGGAGGCTGGAGGGCTGCAGCTGTGATTTACAGGCTGGTTTTGACAAGGTTGCAACCTATGCAGTACGCCTTTTCCTCACTGGCGAGGAGACACCCTGAACACTGACTTCATGATCGTGTAACAGCCCAAATCTAAAGATAACACTTTTACAAGGGGCGCGGTGCCACTAACGAACCCATACCTCATCTCTGGCTCCTGAAAAATGATATCACAATCATTTTAAACCAAGATCAGCAGTGACGGTTCTAGATCATTTGAAACCTGGAGGAGGGGGACATATGCAATGTCTAACAATACACATAAAATTATAATCACAAGAATACTCAATCAGTGTCAACATTTTATTCATAACTGCTCGTGAATAATTACAATTCTGCCTGCCATTTGGTGCTGAGCACCAAATGGCCGTTAGAGGAACTGCAGTTTTTGGCATTTACGTGTTAGCTTAATTTTTCAGCCCCAAAGGTTGCCAACTGGTTGTTGGATGTAAAAATAAAAATGTAACAGTGGGCCAAAAGATACAAGGGACACATATGGGAGCTAGAGTCAGGTGATAATGCTATGTGGATTTGTCATCATAATTGATCCCTTTCTCATTATATCGTCACATTTATCCATTCTGATATAAAAATGTTGATTACAGCATTTAAGTAAAAGTATGGCAGTGTTATGAAAATGAATTTAAAGTATTCAAAGTGCAGAAAATGATGGTGGTCATGGTGAAGCTACTTTATATACTGTTGGGTTGTTTAATCTGTAACAACTCATATTTCATAAGCTCCTCCTTTGTTTTGCATGTAAAATATCAAAGGTGTACTACGCAGTAGTTGGTTACTGTTTATAGACACGCTTGCCAGCAAAAGTGAAAGTAAAAGCCAACCCAAGATTCACACGTTTGACATTTAGCTTCACTATATTTGCATTCTTTTTAGCGCTCTGTCTGTCAGGATGCCAGAGGCGACAGAGCCTTTGGGGCGGCTGCCCCTAGGCTCTGGAATAGCCTGCCCCTGCACATTAGGTCTGCCCAGACCCTAGAGGTTTTTAAGTCTTTTCTTAAAACCCACTTCTTCTCTCAGGCTTTTAACTCAGGTTGAGCTGGACACCCAGACATTTTAGCTTATTTTGATCTTATTTTATAACTCTTGTATTTTATTTTATTGTATTGTATTTTATGTATCTTATGGTTATTATTGTGGTGTACTATTAGGTACCTCATTGTATTTGCTTGTTTATTTCTATTGACCTGTTCAGCACTTTGGTCAACCCTGGTTGTTTTAAATGTGCTTTATAAATAAAGTTTGAGTTGAGTTGAGTTGAGTTGATGCCAGCTGCTTAAGGTCAGGCACCTGGTTGCTACCTTTTTATAAAGCCATGAATTCACCTGAACACAGAAAATAAAAAAATACAGGCTGAGAGCAAATTCTCTGCAGAAAAATTCCACCACCACACACTTCAAGTTGGGTCATAGGTAATGATTGAGAAGGGTTACTTCTGTATGAGTCTATACATTGATTTTTAGGAAAACCCTGCATAGTTTATCTTTGATCAACCAAGTAGCCAGGAACTAAAGCTGTGAAGTGATAACACCAGGAAGAGAATAAGTGCCTCTACTTTGCACATATACATGAATGTAAAAATACTGTAAGGTCTGATATCCGTGATCCAGACTGTCAAACTTGAAAAGAAATGGAAATATGAATGCCGATGCTTTGATTTTCTTTTCATTTACTTTACATTTTCTGCCTTCTTGACCTGTTGACTCTTGTAATAGCTCTGAGAATGGTTGTTGTCAGCCTCAGACAGTGAGCAGTAGTAATAAATGGGAGGTCAAAGGGCCGTTCCATGCTATGTGACACTCTGGCTAAAGTGGTGACAGCACGGGAGCCTGGGTGTATCACATGTGACAAGCGCGTTGGACAGACAGCTCCCTTTTCCATGCAGCAGCACTCGTGTGTGTGGAGGCATGTGGGACGTGAGTGACAGTGCTACGATGTGATTGGTCTTACCACTTCCTATTGTTCCCCTGTCACTGATAACCCCCGGTGACCTGGGCCAAAGGAAGGAAGGCCATCGCTCGGTTTGTGGTGGTGGGCTTGTCAGCTCTTTGTCCTCAGATAACTTATTAACCCACAGAGTCCGCCGAGAGAAGAATGATTTCTCACATGGCTCACCGTATGGTTAACCCAGAGTAAACAGCTTATTAGGAGGCTGTCTACAGAGAAGCAGAGACAAGGAAGGAAGGGTATTATTTGGTCTCCAAGGAAAGTGAACACAAACCTGATGGGATGAAAGAAAACACAACTTTTCATTCAATTCAAACCCACTGATATAAACTGGAAATAAGTCCAGTGGCAGCCACGAACATGGAGACAAAGATGCTGAATGGGAAGTTTACAGCTACATTAAAAGTTTTGTTTTGGATTCCATGACATTTTTACAAACCCTGTGGGAAAATTAAGTTGTTGCAGGATTATAGGAAATCTAAATACAAGTTAAGTCTGTTAGAAGGTCATAAAAACACAAAGAAATACTGGAAGTGATTATAACATAAGAGAAAGTTTGGGTCATCAAATTGCTTTTTTGGGAAGATTATTATATAGTCTTTGTTTTGCAAGATGATGGATGCCATGTTTGAAAAGCAGAGGGATAGTGTCATGCATCTAAAACAAAAACTTTGTGTCAGTTGTGCAGATGTCAGAGCTTTTAGGTTTAATCTCATTTGGGAAAATGGAAACAGTTCTGAATAACAAAAGAATCAAGAGCAAACAGTTCACAATCACAAAGCGATCAGGGGCAGACGAAAGTAAATTAACAGCCAATAAGAGTTGCATGTTGGACTTTACTTTGATGTACATACACAGTCCAATAGATATCGTCTCTATAGCATCACATGCTGTTGTTCAAAGCAGATGAACAGTGCTGGCAGTCTTTCACTAATTAACCCAGCTGATGAGGCCTGCAGGGCTGTATGTGGTCCGGACAGACGGAGGCCACAGACAAACCAGAGTCAGCCAGGGTCACCCCATACCTCGGGCACATAGCTGATGTCACGCGTCTGCTGCCTTAATTGTGCACTGTTCAGCTTCGCTAATGTGTAGGTCTCACTCTTCTCGCCTTACAATCACTTCAGCTGTTTCACTTCAAAGGAAGAAGTGGTGAAAATGACCCAAATTGTTTTACGTGCAAAGAGTCAGACTGCCTTAAGGCTGGAGACTGAAAGAAGAATTTGACCTGGTGTGTGGAGGTCTAAAAATACCTTGACACCAGCTAATGTGTAATGATGTGGTTGTATGTATAATGGTGAGGGGGAAGGAGAGAAGGAGCCAATACACTCAACCACTGGACTTGTGAAGGAAGCTAAAGATGGCTTTACCCGCTATGAACGAATCTTTTGTGCAGCTGTAAGTTTTGATTTAATAAAGCTCTCAGCAAGTGTGTTCAGATTGGATATTTTACCACTTAAAATGGTAGATTTGCTCTTTTTTTATTTGCGTGTAATGCACAAAAAAAATCTGATTTTATTGGGTCCTTTTTGTATTGAGGAATGTCTGTATTTTAAACATGTCATACCTGGATGCATGTGTTGCACACACTATTTACAGCAGTGAAAAGTACTTGTGCAAGGACTGTACCTATGTACAATTTGTAGACACTTGATTACTCCCATTTTATGCTACATTTAACTTCTATTGAATATTGTACTTTTCACTCCACTTCAATTATCTGACAGTTACAGATACTAACTTAGATTAAAAACCCTGCACACCTGCACAGGTGTCTGTTTTGGCCCATTAGACCTCTGCTTGGGTCAAAGCTGGTTGGAACTGCAGTGGAATTATGCTAAATCATCAAAGTGCATTCACTGTTAAGATTGTTAAAAGTGTAACTACCAGGAGAGACATGTCGACCACAAAATGTCTGTAATGTTACTGCGTAACCTGTTCAGATCCTCGATCCATTCTGATGGACGTAACTTTTTTAGGATGTCAAGATCTATGATTCATCTGACTCCACTCAAATGCACAAACTTATTTGACTGGATGTCCATAAGCTAATCAAGGCGTTCTACATCACCTAAAGTGGACTGCAGTAGAGCCCCCTTTTGTAACAAGCATGGCCGACCAGGAAGCAAGGAGGAGGTGCAAGGCATATTTCAGTCTATTAATCATATTGTTAAAGTACATAATTTGTGTTTAAACAGTTTTTAAACATGAGAAATTATTATATAATTTCTCATGCATGTCAAAAAAAAAACAACATTGGAAGATTTCTAACTTTTACTCAGGATTGTTTCAGACTATCTGTCCATTGGAATGGATGGTGGATCTGAGTGTCACCAGAAAAATTAGTACTATTTAAACAAGGAGATACTGTTCTGACTTGATTTTCTGATGATACAATCAGATTATAATGCATCCTGTTGATTATGTACACAGAATATTATCTCAGGAGGTTTTCAACACACTGTTTTCTGGAGATACATTAGAAATGTTGATATTTTGAGTAATGATTGCAAATACAATACAAAACATATATGGAATGTGTTTCAAAGCTTCACTTTATTCACTGATATGAGTCAACCATTCATAAAATAGAAATTAACTCATGTTGTTTGTTAATAGAGGATTCCTGCATTAAAATTCTTAATCCATTGAAATGGTCAGAAAAAATAACACATAATTAAGTATCCTTATCAAAAGCTTACCAAATAGAGTGCTCCAGGGATGAAGTTTTTCTGTGGGCAGATGCGGAAGTTAGCATCACCCTGGTTCCCTCGTCAAAAAGCCTATAGGATTTCTCCATTAGATTTTGGAATATTGCCAAACAAACATTTATGATACTTAACCATTTTGTTCAGGTAGATAATATTCACAATTTAACCCCATCTTCATAATTATTGAAGCCTAAATGCAATTGCCAGAAGTAAAGAGCTAACATTAGGCTATAAACGAACCTACACTACGCTCGCATGACCAAACGTCACCACCACAACAACACTGTAAGCATGTTCAACACAGCTTGTGGTGATGTTCTGTAGTCTCATTTAGCCACTTGTTAGCAACCGCCAATTTTAAGACACATAGCAGCTTCAAACTTCAGGAGTTGATTTTTTTATTTATGTATTTTATGTTCTAGAACAAAACGTTAAAGTCTCTTAAGCTTGTGTTAATCGCAGACCTTATTTCAGGCATCTAATCCGTGTTACTTTGAGACAAGGGACACATAAGTGGTAAAAGGCTGACTCATTCACAGGCTTTAGGACTTATTCCTGGCGCACTGTATATGATGCATTGTAAAAGAGTAAACATGTACCCTATCCATGGGACATATGAAGTCGTTAAATTAGCCTTGATTGAGTGCAACAGCAGCAGGGATGATAAGCTACTCTACACTCAGTCTGCTGTTAAAATACTTCTGTACATTTACTTACTCCTGTACAATTCAGGACTTTTACTTATAATTGAGTATGTTCCAGTGTTGTATGGCTCTTTTTACTGAACTGAAAGACCTGAATAGGTTCATGTTCCTGTGGGCCACCAGTAGGGCATCATTGGACTTGATTATGTTGGCGGTGGTCGCCATCTTGTGGTAAACCGGAAGTACTGCACTCCTGCATCGAAGATACAGAGGTCGACCCACAGGGAACTCAGTAAATTCACTTATTTTTTAAATTTTCACACAGAAGCGGCTCTTAACGTTACGTTTTCTAGATTGTATGCTGTTTCTAGTCAAATGTAATACAACATAGTGTTATTAAAGTCGTCGCGTGAGTCTTGCAGCAGTTTCAAATCCTCCACTGAGACTGTAAATAAGGAGGACAGTGGCAGTGATGAGGGAAAATGCGCCTACCTTGCTTCTTCTCATTAAAAACAGGTGGCAGGCCCGGTACAGCAGCCCGGAGGTGCAGTCTAAATCCTGCAGAGTCGACCCGGTGGATTTTGACATGACCCCAACAGCTCGAGCACTGATACTGCTGTGTTGTCGGTGACATTTGAGGTGAGGACAAAAACGTTTTGTTAATGTGCCTGATCAAATCTCACCATTGTCAGGAAGCATAATACTCCTGAGTGCCTGCAGGCGCCCCGAGCTTCACACTGAGGTGAGGATAAACCAGTAGGCCACAGGTACGGCCATTTTAAATGTGGGACTGGACTAGTTCCTGGTATGTCGTAACTGTCGACTACTACATTTAGGAGCACTTTTAGTCGTGGACAAATAATGAGGTCTGAACATGCAAAGTGGTTCTAGGGGATAACTGCGGTTTTTGTTTGTTTGTTTGTCTTTCAAAACTCATATACAATTCATATACATTAACTCTAATGTTAAACTGGTAGAGATTTGATTAAAAATGGAGCCCTATAGGAGAGCAGCAAAATTCATAACCCCTAAAATTAACTGATTTATACCAGTGGTTTTGTTAGTATTTGTCTTATAATCACTAACTTGAGGTCATAGGTCACCCCACTTACGATCACACTGAGAATCATTGTGTAACCACTATTATTTTTTATATCTGTGACATAGGAAAAATGTGTAGGATTAAATTTGACCAGAAAATAGAGAGCAAGAGATAAAGAATGTATCCGCATAACAAACTCATGGAAGTCCTGGAGCATCATGGCATCAGGATGACAGAAAGCTAAATGTATATGAGGCTTACGTGCAGCATTTAATTTATCATATTCAAAGACAGCAAGTTAAGAGCATCATTTCCATTTTTAAATGTTACATTCAAGTTGAATTACATTTCATGTGATGAATACATTTTCTCCATGTCACTCCATTTGGCCCCTACCACTGCACCTTTCCACTGAAAAAGACAAAAAGCTATTACAGAAGCTGAGTAACATCCTGTTAAGTCTGCTTTTCAAACAATGATCAACCCTGATCTACTATAAAACTCAGTCTAGGTTTTTTTTTGTATTAGTTCATTCTTTTACACCTTAATGCCATGTAATGGAGCAACGTCTTTCCTTTCACGGTCTTGCATTATTTTTTAATTATTCTCTAATTCTCAGCAGTTAAGCCCTCCTGTGCAAAGTCTACCTCAACCTGTGTGGCATTTGTAAATTGCTGAACAGCCTGTAAGCTTTCTAAACAGCCCCTAAAGATCCAAAATAGGAATCTTTGTCTGCTGTTTTCTGTTTTTCTACCCTTTGCTATAATTAAGACTTTGCACCCCTGTTTGACACATAACTAAGGATGCTTGGTAACGGGACCATACACAAACTCCCCTCTGTTCAAACATCATGTCACTGAGCTGGAGCTGAATGTGTCTGTTTACTGGGCTTTGTTTAATTGACGCTGGATTGCCGGGGCTGACATGGAAAACAATTAGGGTGAAATTCTGTCGCTTTAGCCACTGTGAAACAGCCCAAACAGATTGCAATCTTAACTCCGAGAACTGACTCATAAGAGCCTAATCCTGTTGATGGAAACAGAATCCCACCCGTGTCAAAACGGCCCGCTGCCCCAGGTGCAGTACCCACACAAGCCCTGGCTTGTCTCCCTTTATCACAGCTGATGAATTGAGAGGGCCCTCTTGGGCACGTAGCCCAGGCTGTGGTTTGGCTAATTAGAAGGTCTGTTTTCTCATAAATATCTATAGTGATGAAAATTAGGCAAATAAAGGCTGTAGTTACAGCCTGTGAAAGTGTGAGATGCAAATTCTGAAGAGTGACCACGTGAAAGAGAATCTGGGTGATGTGTGTCTTTTTAAAATTTTATTCTTTAAGTTTGTGATATATTACTCAGATTGCCTTGCCTAGGAGCCACTTTTGCAACATGACAGGGAGCCAGGGACCAATCAGTACATTAACATTAATAATGTAAAATAATCAGCTCAGACCTCTCCTGATCTTCTTCCCCCTTTTTTTTTTTTTTTTAAATTTTTTATAAATGCTTTTTTATGCTCACTGGAACTTTATTTACATTAAAAATATGAAAAAAGTTCCCAGTGTGAATCAATTTATTTTCATTGTTTAGTAGAAAATGTTTGGCAGGCCACCCAGAACCCAGCTACAAGTTGAGTGTCACTGGCTTAACATGCTGCAAAACTGAGACTTTTATTGTAAAGAATCTACCAAATTCACCACTTTTCATAAAGCTAATTCAGAAATAGCACTGTCAGTGAACAGTAGAATGCATAATGTGAGGTATTTTTTATTAGAAATTACCAATGGGACCCCTACATCGTTAAGTAATACATTCAACTGCAAATAAGGCACATTAGGCATCTGTTAAGTTCAGTTTAACGGCTGATAATAAGATCAGACTGATAGGTTATCTCTGTATCTTTCAGTGTCAGTGACAATTTTAAAGCAAGGATGGTCCCGTAATCACATTGTCCTGACTAAGTCTTACTGATAGCTGTAAACAAAGGCTCAAGCCCTGCTTAGATAAGCTATGCTCCCTGATAGTAGATTTCACATCTGAGCAGAAAGTAAGCCCTGCTTTAAGCCTGACATCTGTGCCATAACTTCAGCTAGTTGAAGTGTTTCCCAATGCTCACCATAATGTTTATTTGTTACATTTAAAGTTGAATTGGGAAGCACAAAGTAAATGTTCATAACAGGAAAAATATATCCACTGAAGATTTCAACTATTAAATACAAAGCAGAAACAAGAGAATCATAAAAACTGTCAAAACTTGTAGGAACTGAACTGAAAAAACATGGAGCCTTTGATCATAGACGTTCATACTTTATGTTTCAGAAAATTAAAGGTCCATTGTGCGGAATTTAGTGACATCTAGTGGTGAGGTTGCAGATTGCAACCAACTCAGACTTCACCCATGTGCCAAGCCTGTAGGAGAACTGTTGTGGTCCAAGCAATAATGCCAGTAGCCCCATCTAGAGCCAGTGTTGTTGTGGGCCTTTTTGCAAAAACAACATGGCAGACTGTGGAAGAGGACTCGCTCAGTATGTAGATATAAACGGCTCATTCTAATATTACAAAAACACAGTTCTTTTTTCAGGTGATTATAATCAAATGAAAATATTGTTATGAGTATTATATTACATTTTTGCCCATATTTACCCCCAAGTCCAACACACTGGACATTTAAGCACAAACGTCCTGCTTACTTTTCAGTGCTTTCAACCATGTCTCACAAAAGAGAGTTTGAGATTTTTTGTATATTAGACTTTTGGTTGCTGCATATTTTTAAAAAAAAAAAGGTTCCATATCCTCTGCCGGGTCAGAATCCATTAATTTACAACTTCTTAACATTTACTGTTCCAGATTTGGTGTCTTGCAGCGGAAAACTACTTTGTTAAGAAATGAGCCAATGAATGTACGGATATTTACAGTAGCAGGCCAGATAGATTACAGTGAGAAACTCATGAGCATTGCAAAACAAGTAAATCTTAAATTATTTCATTTTAACTGCTAGACAACACATCTCCTGTTTCAATCAGGAGAGACAGAAGAGTGAAGTAAAGATAATATTGAATACAGAATATGAGTGTACAGATTAGCAGATAAGTTGTGCTGAACACCAGATGGAGATATTTTGCGATCGAGGGACATCTGAGCGGCAGCAGGATAAATCCCCCCATGTAGTCCAGACACTGGTGCTGGTGGTGGCTGATGACTCTGAGGCTGCTGGCTGATGAGGCGGATGAGGCTGATGAATCCCTAGAGACTGAGTGGTGATGGAGAGATGGCAGGCGCGCACGACAGCAGCAAGGAAGAACTACGACAGAGACAGAACCTTATTTAAAATGAGGAGTAGTAAATGTGATAGGCTGACAGAGAAGGTGTGTCGCTGTGCTATTGGTTGATTGTGAATCAGCTGATGACTCAATTGACCTACCCAGACAATGTCACCTAGAAATAATGTATGCATACATGCAAGGAGTGAATGGCAGGGAGAGAAAGAAACTTACAGCCTGAGCATGAAAGTATTGTCTTCCTGACTGAACCTTCGCTAGAGCTTCATTTCACTGACAAGTCCATTCTCAGTGTCAGTGAACTGGAGACTTTAAGTTTCTACATCAAACTTCCAAAGTAGTTGTGAGTTGAGATGAGCACAGAGAAACATTCCCTCTTCAGCAGATGAACTTGAAAACAGAAATCTAGTGTAAAAATGAAAAATGAAGCCAATGTGGAAGTGCCAAAAACTGCAGTTATTTGAATGGCCATCCGAGGCTGGCTCCAGAACTCAGTCAGTCCCCATAGACCCCCATTTTAAACTGCTGAACTTTACAGCAGAAATAAACACACTTACAGCCTGGTACAAAAATGGTTTTGTTCTCTATAGCTAATTTCAACATTCATGACAACTGTACGGGGAGTGAATTTTTATTTAATTTACCCTTTTATTATGACTTAAAGTTACACATTTTCATGAGTGGGACTACTTTGAGTGACAGGCTTCTGCAAGTAGTCACGACAGTTCATGAGCCAGATCCACCATTCGCTCCTCCACAGCTTCAACCACTCACCCAAATTTGGTCACCTCTGGCTGCAAAAAACCAAGATGGTGACAGCCAAAAGCTACAATTTAGGCTTCAAAACAGTCCACCAACCAATGGGTGACATCACGGTGGCTGTGTCCATTATTTTAAAGAGTCTATGCATAAATATTAAAATGAAGTAAGAATGAGAAAAACCCATTTTGACTGAAAAGTGACTTTAGCTATTAATGAAGTCATAATCACAACCTTTTCAAATTAAGTATGAACGTTTTTAGAAGGTAGAATACATTTTTGTCTTTCTCAAATTAAGTAGTCATGATTAAATTTTTTGTTGTATTTTTGTTTTAGATTAATGTGTCACATGAGTGATGCAGCTCCAGTGTCGTCATCTGATCGTGGCTCTCCTGCAGCGTGTGGAAACATTCCGATCCACTGTCAGCCCGTGACATCACAACAGTGAGGTATCAGCTGACTGACACACTCTTCACATGACCTTCATATCTGCTGAGAGCCTGACTGCTGCAGGCTTCCAGTGACACTGCTGTCGGTACTTCTGGGTTTTTAGCTCTGTATTAATCAATTAAGAATTAATACAATGAAAATAACTAAAGCAAACATAAATATCACATAGACCAGACCACAGACTTCAGATATATGTACCACATGAAACAATAGTAACATCTAAAAACACTGTGGATCCAGTTAAGCAGTTTGCCAGTGGAGAGTCTATTTAAAGTTCTGAAACTTTATGCCTCTGTTGGAGATGGCTGCCGTAAGAACGTTACGTGTATTACGTGATCAGAAGCACCGCTCTATATTTATCAAATCATGGGACCCGCCAGAGGACACGCAACATGGTGCTGCTGAGACTCCAGACTTCTTAGACCTTTACCTCCTGTAGACACACGTCACTGCTGAAGCAGGACAGGTAGGAAACCTGCATGGATGTACGAGTAAATATGCAAACAGCTAGAAGTACAGAGAAAATAAATACTTCCTGTTGCCATACATGCTTTTTTATTTAACTGATGATAGTTTCAGTTTACTGGCAAATTTTCAGTTGCTGCTTAACAAGATTTCTTATATCAGGTCATCATATCATATCAGATAAGTTTAGATCAGATTACATCGCTAGAAATGTTGTAACAAGTTGCTGCATTTCATTTGCATGCATGCTCATTTTTTAATTGCATAAATGGCTTTATTAGTCTGTTGATTTAATTATCTTGTGGCAGTTTCGGTTTTTGGTATTCATGCTTGCAACGTGTTTTTTCTGGGTGTCAATTCTAAAAGCTCCTTAATTTTATGATGCAAAAATTATGATGCCAAAATACCACTGATTACTTTTAAAATTCAGCTCTTCTGATTTATTTTTTAGGTTATATTGTGCCCTTCAATTCAAAATGGAGGACTTTGAGTACAGTGTGGAGATCAGTGACCGTGACTGGGATTGCTTCTTTGCGGAGTGCGAGGAGTGTAGCCTGCTTCCTCCTTCATTAGCACATTTGGATGACTCGGGTTTGAGTGACATTGATGACACAGGGTCCATTCTTTCTAAGAAGGCTCAGGGAGTCGACCCAAAGGCAGGCTTTTCAGAGGCGGACCATCCCATCGATGGCCCGCCAGACTGTGAGGGCTCTCCTGTGGAGCATTACCTCAGCAAACACACCATTGGTGGAATGGAGAGCGTGCTCTCAGGCAGTGAGGAGGATATACACCTGCAGTCTGTCAATATATTCTTTGAAAGGCTGAAAAGCCTTACAGAGGCTGAGGGGCTTACCGAGCCAAGCCAAGTGAGAGCTGGAAAAAACAGAGAGGCAACACAGGAGGAGGAGCGGTGTAGTGATGGGCAACAAGCCAGCAGCTGTTCTTTGCCAAGAAACATCCCCAAGTTAAACTCTCTGCCTGCCAGCGGTGGAACAGCAGTTGGCAGAGAGAGCACGGGGCCTGTCGACACCATCAGCAACATAAACACAATGAAAAAAGACGTGCCTGGTTCCAACATTTCCCCTGAACTTGCAGCCAGTAACTTGGTGCTCGAGACTAACAAATCAACTTACCCTGAAACAAGGTTATTCATCAGAGAGGAAGCCTGCACAGAAACCAGGGTAAATGAGGCAACACAGCTGAATCAGTCTCATGACTCACCGGAGGGGGCTGTGTGCTCAGAAACAACACCTCACACTGACATGGTGATAAAGGTGGAAATGTGCCCACCTCTGGATGATGTTAATCAGAAAGATTTGTTAAGTCACTTAACTCTTGGTAAAAAGTGCAGCACTGATTCATCGAGTAATCTTGAAATGGTGACAAATGTTAAATGGAAGGAAGACCAGTACCCTGATGTTTTCCAGTCAGATGCAACATGCACGAGCAAGTCAGCAAGCCAGGAATCGTCTCCATCCGGCTCTATCAAAAGAAAGAGAAGGAAGAAGAGACGACTCAGTGCTGAGCCAGCTGAGGGTGTGCATGGATATGATAGGCAGGGTTTCGTCAAGTATAGTGACTCAGAGGAAGAACCGCATGCATGGAGGGGAGAAACGAGTCACTGTTTATCTGAAGAAATTAATTTATCTCATTTAAATGAACCACAAAAAAATGTTATGTCCTCTTTAACACCATATTTAGCCACCAGCAATCTCCCAGTGAAGACATCTGTTGAGGAGCACAAAATAAATGACCTGTCTCATTTCAGCATGGCATGTGACAGTCAATACCATTATTTACCAAAGGGCATAGTCAGAGAGGGAGGGTGTAAAGCAACAGGCTTAGCTGAAAATAATGCAACTAATGACAGGTCAGTAATCCCACTGAGTGAAACTGGTTACAGTCTAATGTCAGCACCAAACAACAGTGACAATGTGGCCAGAAATCTGTTTGCAGTTTCAACTGCTGATAGTGTAACTGGTAAATCAGACCTGGCCACAGAGACTGCAAACTGTGGAGGAAAGGATGTTCATTCAGGGAGTCTCCAGCAGTCTGACAAGATGAATCATCCTATTATTTGTTGTGAAAATGAACAAAAATCTGAATCTTGTACAGCAGAGGTCAAATCAATGAGTATTTTACCGAGCACGAAGTCAAATGATCCTGCGATGGAAGTCAGCCAACATGGCAAAATATCTGCTGCTAAGTCAGTCCTGGCTGCAGAGGCTGGAAATTCTGGCAGAGATAACTGTACACTATGTCAAAGAGAGGGTGAGCCCCAACAACAGCTGGAAATTGGCTGTCAAGACAGAGACCGATATAGATCTACGCTGGAAAAGACTGACTTTCCTCTGTCTGCAAGCAGCTCTGATGCTTACAACACAAAACCCAAGCAATTCAAATATGTAACCTATCCATTCTTGGATATTTCCAGTAAAGCAGACTGTGCTAAATTAGCGTTAGATACCAGCAGTGCATTGCTTGATAAACACTGTCTGACTAAAAGTCCCCCCAGTTCAGATATATATGTTACAGCACAGCAAACAGAACATCCTAACACATTATCCAGTTCTGATGTTTTGTCAGAGAAAAAAACAACAGATGGGAGATTTGAATTTGCAGCATCACAGATAATGGCCTTTATAAGTGGGAATTCTTCTCAATCTGGTGAAATTAATCAAACAGGCAAAAGTCAAAGAGGAACCAAATCGTCCATGTCTGAAGATGTACTCACAAGTGTTTCAGATTTTACATCAGTGTCATCCTGCTGCACTCTGGACACAGAATCTTTCATGTCACTCTCAAATGAAAGTATCATAGACATGTCAGAGAGTTGTTTATCTGTCAAACAAAATGACCCTGAAGAAGAGAAAGCATCACTAATACTGGCAAAACATGAAGAGGGAGATGGCATATCTGAATCCAAAAGCCAGTCTGCATCAAATGACGCAACAGATTCAAAGTGTGATGTAGTGGTCAAAGCAGAACATGTCATCACAGCTTCCAAAGCAGAATGTGAACTCGTGAAGGCACCAGATTCAAAACATTCAGTGTTTGCTATGTCTTCTTTTTGGAGTGAGATGGAGAAGCTGACAATAAACGATATTCTGGGTTTACGAATGATCAGCAAAGCTGCTCCACCCAGCCTGCTCCCATCTTTACAGGAAAGTGAGGAGAGTGACACGCTCGCTATGACAGATTCTGGCTTTTTTACTCAGCTGGATGAGTCCAAGCCTGAACAAATTGATGAAGACACGTCCAGCAACCTTAACTCTGTAGAATCAAGTCCTGTTATAGCAGTGGATTCCTCCTCTTCAGGAGATGTTACGTGGGAGAGCCTAAGTGCTGATATTTACACTGAGAATATGATGTTGACATCTCTTAGGGACATTTCTCAACCGCTCCTCCCTGGAGGTGTTCAAACAGGCCCCAGAAAGATTTCTAAAAATGTAAGCGTGCACGATCTACATGCCCTGGCATCTGATTCTTTCAGCTTCACAAGGAAAGGTCCATCTATACAAACCTTAAATGAAGGAGAATTGCAGAAAGGAGAGAGTTTCACTGATGGAGACATGCCTAAGCAAGACAAAGATGGGGACTCTTTAGCTTCATCTTCCACAGACAGCTACAAAATCTCACTCACAGATATATTTCAGTATCTCTTCAGTGGAAAGCAATCAGTTCCCAGCCAGTCAGCCACAGATAACATAACCAACAGCTACACTGATGGAAATTCTGTTCCTGAAACGTATGATCATTTCTTCTCAGACTTTGATACAGAAAGCTTCTTCTACCCTCTCATCAGTGCAGAAGGTCAGACCAAAAACGAGCTGGTCCCTATCTTTTCCTACTCTCGTTCAGCTAATAGAAATCTACAGTTCCCTGAGGCTTATGATCACTTCTTTGCATCCTCGTCTTCTGATGATTCGTCAGTGGAGTCGGATGAAGAAGATAGCTGTGGTCCTGTGAAGGTGGTGACCAGGCTCAGCCATATATCAAATGCATCCCAGGTTTCTACAGATGTGTATGATAATTTCTTCACAGATAGCGACCTCAGACAGAATTTCTTTTGGAAAAACACATTCTCCTTCAGGAATGTTGGTTTTACTGGATCTGCAGTGCAGAAGAAGACTCTCTCACCCCCCCTGGCTTGTGTACCTGGGAAGCAAAGTGCCAGATCCCTTCGAAGGACAATGTATCCTATGAATGCTCTGGGAAATCAAGACAGGATTTTTCCTGATCCACTTCTCCTCCACTTGGACGAGAGCATCTACAGACAACTAGCACAGCAGCCTTTCAAATACGAGGACTTGCAAATGGCTGTATCAAATCCAAGTAAGTCCAGCTTTTCACAGTGAACACAATGATGTGTCATTATAGATAGGAATAACATATGCTATTACAGTCATTGAAGTAAGTCCTATATTGGAGTCAAAGTAGAAATATCGAGCATGATTCAGATCACATCAGTTCAGAAAACCTTTATTGTCCATCAGGGAGCAGGATACAATACAACACACCCATTGAATTGAGAGAAAACCATCAATTATGAGTCTCAGCAATGCTATCTGGCAATTAAAACAGAGACGTCTATCTGTTTGGTACACATCAAAACAGATATTTGCCAAGATTTTACTCTATGAAATTTTGCAGAATAATGGTTCAAGTAAATCCATGATTAAAAAGTGAACAAAACTGTAGCATTATCTACAAAATCTTACTTGATCTGTTATCATGCTTAGGTTGATTAAAAAGGAACTGCACCAACTTAACACATCAAAGTCTGTTTACAGGTATTAGGGAGTACTACTAGATATGTGCAAAAAGTTGTATGAAGCATTTTGTGGAGGGAGCTGTGTGAAATTTAATAAATGTTTGGAGGTTAAAAAAAAAAAGTTTATAAAGGATTGTAGAGTTAGATAGATGTGATCTCACTGTGGACCTCAGCTCTGCTTAAGGCTAGTGGCTCGAGCCTACATTAGCTGGTAGTAGCCTAACACACCTGAATCTGTCTGAACTTTCTGTTTGTGTGTTGCATTCTGGGTAATGAAGGCACCACATTTTGACAAGGAAGAAGAATGTGTGGAAAAATATTTCTGGCTCTTTAGCACCGAGTTTAGCTGTCCATTGTAGGTTCAACATACGTAACACATTGCTTACAAGTCTTCTTCATGAGCAGTTGAGAAAAGCACAAAATGCTTGGCGAGATGAGGCAGCGCCAAAGGGGCTGGGGTGTCTGATTTTACAAAGATTGTCAGCCTTTAAAGAAATCCCTTAAAGATTTTTTTGGCTTTTTGCCTTTATTTGATAGGACATTTGAAGTGTGAAAGGGGATGACATGCAGCAAAGGGCTGCAGGCCAGAATCAAACCCATAGCCACTGAGGCAAGGACACTGCTTACTGCTAACATGGGACACCTGCTCAACCCACAAAGCCACCAGGCACCCTTAAAGAGATTTCTAAATTCATTAAACTCCCAGATTTTGCACAAACCTGGATAGTTCTTAAAGGATTGCTACACCCACAAAATGACCATTTGTGTGTCAATTACTCACCGCATGTTACCTTTGATTTGTAAAGAAAACGTTTTCTCATATGCCTCTGCAGTGAACTGAAAATGAGAAATAGGTGATTATTCTTCACAGATTGAAGTCATTGGGGACCATGTTTAACAGCAGCAAATCTATAAAAAATCAGTTTATGAACGTTCAAACAACTTGTGCAGTGTGAACCAAGTCTCTTTCATCCAGTCGTATGTTCAGTACCTCCCAATCACATGCATTTTTGCTAAAACCTTACAATTTAAAACCGCTTATGCTTTTTTTTCACTTAAATCTTTATTAGAACATTTTTTGTGACATTGATATGTCAGTTACAATCAATCAATCAATTTTATTTATAAAGCCCAATATCACAAATCACAATTTGCCTCACAGGGCTTTACAGCATACGACATCCCTCTGTCCTTATGACCCTCGCAGCGGATAAGGAAAAACTCCCCAAACGGGGAAAAAAAATGGTAGAAACCTCAGGAAGAGCAACTGAGGAGGGATCCCTCTTCCAGGACGGACAGACGTGCAATAGATGTCGTACAGAACAGATCAGCATAATAAATTAACAGTAATCCG
>NC_065521.1:22941319-22982828 GCF_006386435.1 Epinephelus moara
TGTGATTTTGTTGTTGTTTGTCTTTTTATTTTATTTTTGCCAGTGCCATACAGCAACAATGCTTGGGGATGTGGTCTTTTACAAATTTGAAAATACTGTAAGAATGTCACTTTTATAGAATTGGCTTCTTTATTTTATAATATATGATTAATGTCTACATCAACAAATGTTAACCATAGAATCATATCAAATCGAATCGTATCGTTCCTACACTGTATCGAATCGCATCGTTCCTACACTGTATTGAATCGTATCGAATCATTCTGTATTAAAAATATATTGTTTTTGAATCGTATTGTAACCCGTGTATCTAGATACGTATCGAATCGTCTATCACAGAGAGATTCCCAACCCTAGTGATAGTGATAATTTAATTGAAAAATAGTAATGAAACAAAAACTGCTTGGTTAAATACACATTTTTACAGCCTTAAGGATTAGTGTATCTATTGATTATTATCGTCTTTTTGAGTCTTGTATAGATGTCTGTCAATTTCTCAATTTAAAAGATTTCTTGCACAATTGTTAGCCATTGGTCTTTCGTTGGTTGTGTTTCTTTACCCCAGTTTCTAGTGATAGCTTTCTTGCTTGCGACAAGCAATATGTTGATCAAATATATGTCACCAGCAATAACATGTTCTTCAGAAAATTTACATAGATAAAGCACCAAACAACTGGTAGGAACCTCATATCCTACCATGTTCCATTTCCCAAAATACAGTTATTTTCTGACATTTCCAAAAACATGAGAGTGGTCTACATCAAAAGACCAGCACTCTCTTGCCGGTGCCCCATGTACAGAGGCGATGCCTCGCTGCAGCGGTCGCAGGTTCGACTCTGGCTTGCAACCCTTTGCTGCACGTCAACCCCCACTCTCTCTCTCTCACCCCATTTCAATCTGTCCTGTCCATTAAAGGCAAAAAGCCCAAAGAAATAATCTTAAAAAAAAAAAAAAAGACCAGCACTCTCACCAACATTTCGGACATCTATGGAGATGCTTACTCTATAGTTTTGGTGTAATAAAAAAACGAATTAGATTCCTCCATGAAAATTCCCTCCAGGTTCGTGAATTAGTGGTTGTAAGGTGTATGTTCCACTTATTATGCCAATCTTCATCTGAAATGTCTTCATTGAGTTCCTTCTCCGATTTCACCTTGATAACATTTAGTTGAATGTTTGTCATTTGTGTTCAGTCCTCGATATAATGCCGAAATTATTCTTATGTTACTTTCCTGATATGCTTTAATTATGATGTGGATAACACCATTCACCTCCTTGGAAGAATCTGATTTGATTTCCCTTAAAATTCATTTACGTTTTACGTAACGTTAAACCACTCTGAATTTGATCAGATGATTCTAAGAACAAAGTAAAGACTGGTTTAACTTGTCCAGTCTGACAGACAGTACCTTTGTGAAACCAGGGAGGCTGTCAGCTAACACAGTAGCTCAGATTTTAAAAATAGTTAAATAATTTCTTTTTCTTTTCTTTTTTTTAAATGATAACGTATGTATCAATAATGTGTTCAACCTCTGTCAGTAAGGCTCTTTGTGTTGTCCTCATACATGAACAGTTGTAATGTAGAATATGTAATCTACTCAGTCAGCTGTTACAGTCCAGAACGGACTGTAACTGGCATCATCTGTCTGGGACGGACTCCCTTACATTAGCTGTCAGAGGACACTGACTGGGCTGCAGGCACGTAGGGTGAAAACCAAGAGGAGAGGTTGTACGTGATGACTTGACTTCATTCAATGCCTGTCCTCTCTGAGCTGACAGTTGAGTGCTGTAGTTTATGTTTGGCTGTGAGGGAAAATACCTCAACTTGAGAAGTCTTTATGTACATGTAATCCTTCTTCTTAAACGTCCGCTTAGCTGTAATTAAGATAACTTATAGGGTACTGATATAGCACCCAATGGTCAGCAGTTGCCGGTGAGGGTTATCTTAAGGCCACTCCAGTCAGGAATGCAAATATCAGTAGCGTTAAGCAGCCTTGTATGTTTGCGCAACAGTAATCTGTGCAGGTGCTGGGATTTGACCGGGTCACAGTGTGACAGAACAGGAAGTCTGAACATATTACTAGGGGCTTGTGCTCAGCTGTTGGTGTGTTAGTGCCAATTATGATGCCCTTCACCTCTCACTGGGCTTCTCTGTGGATGATTGCTGTCACTTGATGTGTCACACTTAATGATTTAAGATGTTTTCTATAACACTCTGTCACTTTCTTTGAAGGGTTAGATGCCTCCCTCCTGCCTCTCAGGCAGTCAGACATGTGTCTGGTTTGTATTGCGTTTGCTTCTTGGGTGCTGAAGACTGCAAACCCACAAGTTGGAGATGCCTGGAAGGCTGGTATGTGTGTGTATATGCAGCATTAATGTACTTTCATGACAGAAAACCTGCAAATGTTGCTTTTAAAAAATGAAAATACAAAGCAGCAGTCCATCTCAGCTTTTAAGGTCTGTAAGGGCTGACTGTTAATGATATGCTGAGGATGTAAAATGTGAAAAGGTTAAATCAACAAAGCATTGAAAAAAGTCAACTTCAAGAGACACTGAACTTGTATAAACAGATAAATTCAATGTTGGGTTGCAAAGTCTCATGAGTAAAATGATGACTCACTTTTAATATGTATTCTCACTCAGTTCTGCTGGCGAATGTAAGCGCTCTGTCAGCCATTCGATACCTGCGTAAATACGTCAAGAAGGAGGCGGCAGCCAATGAGAAGAAATTGGAATACCCCGCCCTGTCTGATTCATGATGTCTCTGTCTCTGAATATTTCAAGCTTCAGATGAAGCATTTTTCCATGAACACCTGATATGAGCCAGTGCAAGATCTCAGTCCTTCAAAGAATTTGTCAAATGTTTGACGTGCTGTTTCATGTCTCCATTGCGTATTTGCACTATAATCGCTTCAAATGTTGATCTCTCTATTGAATAGATATGGAAGGAGGTTTCATTAATAGCAGTTTTGCTTTTTGGTAGATTATTTTTGCACACATTTTGATGTCTGAAAGATTAATATAAAATATGAAATGACCAAAGGCAAGATGAAACCTGTACATTTATCAGAAAGAAGGCTTTGGACATTTGTGATTAAGGTTTTAGGATGTGTTTACTGATGGAAGGATAGAGGCAGGTTTGCTCAGAGCTATACAGAGTTGAGATGTTAGATGGACATGTGATAAAAGGATTAACTTGAGGAACGATTTAGGATGGTTTGTTTCCATTCCATTCATTTAGAAGATGATTTTTTATCCAAAGTGACTGTTAAATATTTCCACAACAGTAATTGAAAGTGTTTTACAAAATGAGATATGAGGTGACATCTATTACAATGTTTCCCAAAATGACAATTTAGCAAAACACCCTTGGAAAATTAATTTGAGGGACTGTATTCTTTGCCAGTATCAGTTCTATTATTTATGATGGGCATTTTATTTTCATAATAGATCATTCATAGATGACTGTATTTTATTTATTTTATTGGTTGCTCTGTGAGCTGTTGATGTCTTTCAGTTTAACTTCAATAAACAGCGTCTGAGATGTGTGCTTTGTCTCGTTCTTCCATAAGCACTCAGACCTGAAGGTGGTACTCCTCAAACACTAGAGGGCAGCATAGGCTCATGTAAGAACCTATCACAGCTGGTTGAACTGTAGTTTGTTAACTTGATTTTCAGTATCGACCAATGATATTAGTTAAAGGTAATAATTAAAATTATACATGATAATAATATGCTGATTTAACATCATTGCCAAGTATTCACAGGAGAGCCTGCCCTTTTGAGGAATCATACATATTTTTCTCCAGCAGATGGCAAGGTTGAACCATAAACTATAAAGTGGCCTGATGTTGAAAGCAGCACATGAAGCTGTTGCAGTATATTCTCACCGCACAAACAATCAGTAGAGCATGTTAGAACTGGGTTATGCATTACAAAATCTCACTGATTTACCCATGCTGGCTCTACAGTACTCACTGTTTTTAAATGTCGTAATAAAACAGTTGTTTGATTACTCTAATTGGAGTACCAATACTTTTTTAGTAGTATACTGAATTTATAGGGCACAGATGTAAACCTGCAATAATAAATGTCTTTGGCTACCTGGAGGCAGCTGAAATAAGTTGTGAACACAGCATTTTACACATCATCATCTTTTAAATTGATAGAGCAAACCTGTTAACTGACAGTTGCTTATTTACACATCCATTAAGTTCTGTTTTTGGTCTCTATCATTTCCGGGATATATAAAAAATAAAATATCTGGCTCTTTAGCTGCTAGATGCTCAACAATGTTCACTGGCTAGTTATCAGTGCTGCGTGGGTAGTGTACAGTGGATAATGATGTGCTTTCTATTTGAACTGGAAGGTCACAGTGTCTGAGTTCTCAGTCAGAAATTTCAACTGAAATTGGAAATTTTAGTCCCTTGGAGTTACTCACAAACCCTGACTCCGCACATCAATAGTGGTTGCAGCTTTGGTAATGTACTGTTTATTAACACCTCTGTCTTATTTTTGTGTCATTAAATCTTTCGTATGCACAGTACTGTCTAACATCTGTCTGTGGAAATGTTGCAAAGATGTTTGTATGCACATAATACACCGCAATGCGTTGCTATCAACTGGTATTGTTACCATTGGCTAACCTGGCTACAACAGGTATGTCTTGGTTTTCTGTCTTGTTGTACTGCAACGTGGTCAACTTGGGTGTGACATCGTTCCCAGCTCCAACTTTTACAGGAAGTGGAGCGCAGCATTAGAGCTTTCTTGCTGAAAACGGCGCCCTGCTGCAGAGCTTCAGATTCAGTGATAATTCTCTGTGCGTTCATAACTACGAGTGACCTTAACATTGTTTTCAAATTGACAGTATTAAAATACTGATAACAGACAATTTAAGACTATCATTAGAAAAAGACAAAACAGAGATACACCTGTCAGTTCATTTTTCAAGTTTTATTTCCAAATATAAATAAACACCTCAAACAAAAATGAAAAAAGCAATCCACACAGGTATCAGTACAGCACTGTAGTAGTAATGGTTATATTAGCACCGTTTAGGCAGTCGGTTGAAGCCACATCTATTTGCCTCGATAATGTAGCATAATAAAATAATACATTTACAACATTTACAAAAATATACATCTTTTACTATAACAAGCCCTGGTGGAATGCTTTTTATAGCTTTAAATAAACACAAAATAAACATAGAACAATAAGTAAACTGGACAGCATGTTAGAAAATACTATAAATATTTAAAAAAAAACCTGGAGGTTTTTGCACTACATATTAAACCTTTAGTGCAATTATATAATAAAAAATAACATTAAAGCTACTCAGTATATACACTCTGCTGTCTTCTCTCCTGAATGCTACATATCAAACAGTTATAGCCTGTTTTTTACTTTCATCATGCTTTGTTTCAAGCCCATTCCTCTTCATTCCTGCACTCATCGTTCCTCTGCGTGACTACCCAACATCTAACAGCACAGTTCATGGGATTTGCTGGTTCATACTGTATGCAGCAGGACCAACACCGGCTGCGATGGTTGGCTTTTATTATCCGTCAGATAGAGATCTGTTGTTTGCACACGTCCAGACGAGTGCCGGGCTATTGTTTTGTTTTATGACCATCTCTGCTGGGTTGCCATGGCACCAAGGCCTCTGGCCCCAAAGTCTAATCCTGTCCAGTGTGTCGAAATTCCAGACGCTGGCTGAATCATTCCAGTATCACAGTCGTAGTCCCAAATGTTGTCATAGTCCATTTCCTGGTCATCTGGTTCTGTGGGTTCAAGGTACGAGTGGTGATCTATAGGAGCGAGAGAAGATTCCCAGGCTTTTAGTTTCAAACAATGAAAGACAAACCTCGCCCTGCCTGTATAAACTTGGTAACAGTCCCAACAGACTTGTGTTTTTGGCTTTGTACCAGCATATAGTCTTACTGTAAAACCAGTAGTGTAACATGCCCCTACTACACCACCTTCATTTGCTATTAGTGTTATATGGCTAATAATGCAGAAACATTAAACCTGTGTGCTGAAATAATTTGGTCAGAATTAATGTGTAGATCAAAGTGAAATGCAGGTATCAGGTACATTTGTCGTGTTTTCATTTGTGATAAAAGAGCCTGTAGATACACGTGTAACCCTGCACAGTTGTGTGCTGTCAATCACAGTGCAGGAGGAAACGCCGTCTGTGAAACAGTCTTCTCTTACACTGGGCTTTCCCCCACGTGGGACATCTGCAGAAATGGCATTTAGAGCTGCACTAAGCTCCATTTCATTGGCACATTTGCGCATTTCCTGCACTTTCAATTCTGTAACCTTTAGCCTTCTGTCAGACCCAAGAGTTCAGTCAATCCAAAGTGCACCCACTGTTTAATTTAAGGCATAATGGAGTGTGAGCAATGTTCTGTGTCCTTGGTGGTATTTAGGAAGGTGGCTGCTAGTGATGACTGTCATAACTCACACTTGTGAGGAAATATGATGCTGTAGTGTTATAGCTTGAAAGTGTGCCCATTGTTTTTTAGCCATGCCATGAACATGCCTTTTTCTTTGTTTAACAAGATGAGAAATCTTGTCAGGACTGGAAGCATGCAACCAGTCATTATACACTGTCAAACATACTTGTACTACACACGCAGGTACACTACACATAAAGAGAAGAATGTTTCTAAGGTTAGTTATTGCATGCCTTCAGTTCTTACCTGGTGAGTAACCATAAGGCATCTGAGAGGTGTTCCTCATCGAGCTCGATGGGAGGAGAATCTATAAAAAGAAAACAAAAGAAAGTTACTTCCCGTGATCAGCTATAACAAACATTCTCACGTTCCCAAAAATATCTGTTAGATCTGTGGCACCTGTTCAAATATCACCTGCAGAACAAGTATATACACAAGCTCTGCTGCCATACAGCGCATTACTGTTGCACTTTGTACAGCAACATTCCAGAAACCAGAGTGTCCTGGGAGGCGAGTGTCTCTGTGTTCCTCACCTGCTCTTGCACTTGGCCGGGCACAGGCAGCAGCTTTAGCCTCGACACGGCCTCGGCTCTCTGCTCCTCTTGGCTTTGAGGAATCTCTAACTCCATGCCCAGAGCCTTTCCCTGTGAGTTGGTCAGAACCAGGCTTCTCCTGCAGCGCCTGCCCGAGGGAGGGGTGCGGAGCTGGAAGGAGGAGGGTAGGAGCTGGTTGGGCTGCTGATAGTGGTGGTGGTGCTGCTGAATTGGCTCTTGCCAGCTCTGCTGCTAAAGGACAGAGGGAGACATGTCAGAGTAGGGCAACTATAAACATGTACATTAAGGATGATTTCACCTGGCAGTCAAATAGACCTTCATAAAGAACAAAACTGCACTTAAAACATTTTGGCAAAATTATTTCTGTTTTTCAAATGCAACTCTGCTGGTTCAAGGTGATTTAACCAAGAATAATGAAACAAGGAATTTATGGATTTGGATTCATTAGCTGTTAAATTTTACATGCATGTGAATGAGACCTCTCTCTAGTCACTGCATTAACCGCCCTATCTTATTTTTCACTGAACATGTGCATATGTGTGTGCACTGCTTCATATCCGACAGGCTGCGCAGGTGTAAATTGAACCTATGGATCCAGTATCGTTGACCCACTTACCACTGGCCTGGCTTCATCCAGGGAATAGATTTCTGGGCTGCAGGGCTCATCATACAGGGGCGACAAGGGCTGTCGGGGGGCGCACATGTCCGAGTGGCGCTGGGGTGCGTTCAGGGAGTAGTTCAGGGATGTCTGAGGGGTGCTCCAGCTGTTAGACTGATTACAAAAGATTCAGTTAGTTTTATACACCAAGCAATGAGAGGAAAATCAATTGCCAGTTTTCCCTGCGTGTCTCTGTATCTGTCTCTATATGTCTTTCTCTCTCACACTCTGTAGGGTTCACAGAAGGCAATCCCATAAGCCACACTGTGGGATCAGATTACCAATGCCAGCCATGATCTTCAGCAGTGCTGGTGTGACAACAATCTGTTGTCTTACAAATCTGCTTCCAGCTGTCAGTGTTGTGTATAAAACTCCAACAGTAATGTGAGGACACCCCCTAAGTATAGTAAATGTGTTGTGATTGGTGGCTCAAGTTTTGTTTATGAGCTATAATAGAGCTTTCATCCCTAGCACCATCACAAAAGATTGATCTTTCAACCTCAATTCTGCACAAATGCTGCTATTAAGCCATTTGTTAACACCATATACATGACCCCTCTGAGCCGTCTGCTTGGTGAGTCTATTTTAGATACTGCTCACATGACATGTAAAATAAGTCAGCAGGCTCGAGGGGAATATTCAGTTATCAAGTTAGACGCCAGACTGAATTACCTTGACAAGCGGGGTTTTCTCCAGCCGCTGTGGGCTGGCACGGTGCAGGGCAGAGTAGGGTGTGCTGTAGACCTGAGACCGCACGGAGCTCTCAGCAGGCTGGAGGTAGGAGCCGCGCTGGGGGGAGGAGTAGCGCAGTGACAAAGGTCGTAGGTCACGCTCGGGCCTCGTGTGGGAAGACACGCTGTTGGTCCTGCTGCCCAGGCGGGCGGTCTCAGTTGAGGAGGGACGACTGGAGCTGTACTGTAGGAACAACAAACACATCCAGAGCAAAAGTCAGCCAAGAGTTGTGGCTTTTCATCACGGATGGCATCAGGTACTTTAACCACCGAGTCCTTGTGGAACAGACATAAACTGTTTCCCCTCTCTGCAGCATTAGTTTTCTGCATCATCTTGTGTTTTTAAGTAAACATGGTTGTCGGAGTGTGAGAGAAAAAAAGGTCTCCATCAATTTAATTGGGATAGTGGAGCTGAACAGCAACATGTTATCTGGGCACGGAGCCTTCTTCACTAAAAGCTAATTGGATGGGCAGTCGGCCTACATAGGCACTCTCCCAGGGGAGTTTGGTCAAAAATCCTGATAATGCAGAGTGAACATCCTGAAGAGACTGAAGTTTACAAGCAAACTTTTCAGTGCTGAATCAACGTGTGCTGCAAGAGCAAGAGCACTTGTAGGTTGATGTTGTTTTTTGGGGAAAATTACTGACGTTTGTTTGATTGTATTTTTGCTGGAAAGCCTGACGTACATCACTTGAACCTTTGTAACAGGAGCGGTTTGGTCTGCAGGCCTTGCTTAATAATTAACTTTGTAAAAGAAAGGTGTTGCTGCTCAGCTCCACCAAAACAAACACAAGCTTTTTTTAGCAGTGCACAACTAAGTCCTTCCACATTTATATCTGTGCAAATACTGTAGTGTTGGTGTACTTGCTTCAGTTTATTTGTTCGATAATACTTGAACTTGAGAGGTAGCACGCTGCTGACTTACACAGAGGGGTTCAGAGTATCCTGGAGAGAGAGGGTTGTCTTCATGAATGGGTAACTGGAGGTTGTGGGACCCACATCCACTCGATGACTGGCTGATTTTAAGAGACTCACTTCGTCCATGGCTGTTTCCACTCCACCTGTCAAACTGTGGAGCCTAGAGATTATAGGACCAAAAAATTGTATAAATTGAAATATATGACTAAGAACAAGCAAAGCTTTCGGATTTTAATGTTTTTGAGACTTCATTTAGACTGCTGCCGTAGTAGCAGTAGTATTTGTAGTAAATCATAAATCACTTATGTTGAACGTTATTTACAAAAGAGGCAGGGCCATGTTGTCTGTCTTTATGACTTGTCCTCAGACTTGAGAAGTGTTACTGTTAAAACGAAGGAGGGCGGGCCTCACCTCTTGTTGCGTCGGGGTGTAGATGATGTCA
Source organism: Epinephelus moara (assembly GCF_006386435.1). Lineage (NCBI taxonomy): Eukaryota > Metazoa > Chordata > Actinopteri > Perciformes > Serranidae > Epinephelus > Epinephelus moara. Next base: position 22,951,081 of record NC_065521.1, read on the forward strand.
TACACAGGGGGCGGGGGGCTGAGAACAGGCACGTCAGCGGCTTTTAAATGCTGGATCCAGTCGCAGAACTCGGCCCTATCCAGACACGACACCACTATGGGGTTGATCAGCTTCCCTGGGGAGAGAGGAGGGGGGAGGACAAAGCCTGTCATTCGGTCCGTTCGCTTACTGGAATGTGCTATAGTCAGATTGTCATTCACTGGGGATAAAACCATCTCATTCATGGAGGGTTACACTCTGTGACGATAGCGGATTCATGGAAAAGGCCACTTAGCGTAACACATGCACAAGAATGTACACTCATTTAAATCCCTTTAACATGTCCTTTGAAATGCCAGTGTGGTGAAGAGGCTGCAGTAGAGCAGCTAACTGATTCAGTGTGTTTACCTTCGATCATAAAGGTGTTGGGCTTGACGTCTTGGCAGGGTGTGGTCACAGTGATCATGTTGAGTGGAAGTTTCCCCTGTAATCATAATGACTCCTTAAAACAAGCCTTTGCAAACACTTGAGATACTGTATGCACACAACTCAGGATGTGATTAAGTTTGAGTAAAAGGTCAGTGAGGTCAGTCGTACCTTATAGAAGAGCCCGTCATCCTCCTCTGATAGGATGATCAGCGTTGATGGGTACATTACCAGCAGTCTGTCACTCTGTTCCTGTGGACACAAGATTACAGCTGCTGATGAGCTTTGTGTGTGTGTGTGTGTGTGTGTGTGTGTGTGTGTGTGATTACAGTAATGGGACAGTGTTATTCTTATCCGCTAGCAAAATACTTTTGTCATTAATTGGTAATGCCTGTAAACCCTTGACCATAGCCCCTTTCACACATGTACTGCAGCCCTAAACTTATCTAGACATTACCCAGTCTAATGTATGTGAGAATGCAGGTGAAGACACCTGTGTTAAACTGGAGAGATGACGAGATTCGAGAACTTCTGCCGGTAATGGCCAAAATCGTCAGACAAATTCTCTCGAGGACTCGATTGTTTATAATCAAATTACGAATAGGCTACATAAACAAAACACAGCGATTTTCATAGCGTACTTTTTGCTTTATGTCCTGCCTCCTGCACGCTCTATCCAGGTGCCACCCCTTGCCTAAACATAACGGAGTAATACCAGAGAATGCATCCGACACGTATAATCTTCTGTTGTTTGCTACATGTGCGAAAAGGCAACTCTGGACAATGTCAAGAATTCATAAGAAAAAACAGCTTATGTTTTGTTTAAATTTTCTCCATGTAGTTCTATCTTTATTAAATTATATTTCATGGTGTCAAAAGTCATCCTAAACAGGAAACCTTACACCTTAACATTTCTAAAGCAACATGAGGGATTATTTCCTCGTGGAGAAGTCAGTCTCTCCTTTGTGTGCAAGGTGAAAGGAAAGCTCAAAGTCTGGAACAGTAAAGTGAAAGAGAAACTTAGAGCAAATCAAATTTAGGTCATTTATCTCTCTGGAATGTTTTCACATTTTGATATCGTACAAGAAATAACGGCACCAAATACTTTACTGTAGGTCAGAAAATAAGACTCCAGTTATTCTGACTGTGTGAAAATAAGTCTATGAATAATACAAAGCTAGGAGTCAACCGTGGGACCTGGTGCAAACATGAAAAACACCAATATGATCTTTTAATACTCTGTTGAAAGTCGCAGTTTAAATCCCAGTAAGATCCTCAGTCTAACCAGTTAGTGGGGCATTTAAAGGTGCGGCAGACTGAGAGTTTATGTTTCCTCTCCCTCTCGGAGGGTGTGTCTGGACAGACAGCTGACATTCCAGCTGTGAGGTGAGTCGAGTCACTGCGTGAGCCGGGCAAATGCCTCTCACACACCCAGGCCCTAAATCTCACACACTTCAATCGGGCTGCCGCTATTTCCCACAGTGAATTAATTACTGATATCCATGCAAGCCTTGTCATGACTACTGTTTTTATTGGCTGCCATGTGGAGCTGTATCAGCATTATTTATTTGGGATCCGGTTAGCGAGGAGTCACGTGTTTTTCAGTAGTTGGTTGCAGGTGTCTGACACTGTCTTTACACCTTGACGACCGGAAAATAAAGATAATAGTGTTAAATCTGCAGGAGAGGTACCATTTGCCAAAATATGGACTCCACCCTTTCCACTGACTCCTTTATTGTGTTGAGGTAATGTGTGTGTTACACAATTTCAAAACTATGTGAGTCACCTGGATTTAGAGCTGATGTTATCCTGCTTTTATTCATCATGTGAAAAATTCCCAGTGTTTGAGAACATGTATAGATGACGAGTTACTGTTTGCTGTACTGTATATTTCCATAAACAGGCAACAGCATAGATTGCGTGTTTTACTTTTGTGTGAGCGGTCATGGTGATTCACTCTTGATAAGCAGCAGTAATGTCTTACCTGGCAGGGCAGGTGCTGCAGTCGGACTTTAGTGACGTAGGTGATGGTGCCCAGGCTATCTCGCTGAGAGCCCTCCCATTCGTGGATGGGCTCTCTGTTTATGGAGTTCCTCAGTTCCTCTCTGCTCTCAGGAGTCTCGTCCCGGTTTAGCTGTGTTAGGTGCACAGGGAAGAATCATGAGCATACTAAATATGAACAGAGCTCAGCCCTTCAGCAAATTTGAACATGTAGATTTTTTTTTCTCTCAGAATGTCACTCTTGTTTGTTCATTGTAAGTGCTCTTAAGCTAAGGCTTAGAAAGCATCATCAGTTCTGTTTTCTTCTGTTGTGACACATCTAGGGTCATGTGTTTCATCAGCCATTTCCCCACCTGTGGGAGTGGAGTCAGCACTTTAGCCCTTTGCAGATGTGAGGGTTTGTTTGATGTAGGCTGTGATGCGGTCAATGCCGCTCCCTAGTATCCAGGCCTCAGGGAGAGCCAGCAGTGACCTACTTGACTCATATCTAGCTACACACTCACACACACACACACACACACACACACACACCCACACCCTGTTTTTATCAGGGGTGGTTGAAGCCAAAGTGTTTTCTTGGCTATTCTATCAGGTGGATTAAAAGATGATCACACTAAAGTGCTTGTTTGAATCTGTTAAAATGGATGTTGATCTTTGTTGCAGTACAGGAGCCAGCCTGATAAAATTTAACAGACTATTTAGAGCAAGGTTAGGGCTGAGCGATATGGAGAAAATCAAATATCACAGTATTTTTAACCAAATGCCTTGATATCAATATGGAGACGATATTGTAGGGTTTGTGATGTCACAAAATATTTACACAGTGAGATTTTTGGTAAATCATCCACACTAATTTGGACATAATGACTAAGTGGGTAAAGGCAAGCAATAAAACAGCTGGAACAGTCTGGTAAGCTCAGTAAATTACATCACTCTACTGTGAAGCAGCCTTTAAAACCAGGAAAAGACAACATTCACGGTATTACAATTTTTAACATCTTCCAGTCACATATAAAGTTATTGAAATAATATCAATACGTTGCCCAGCCCTAAGCTAAGCATAAAAAAAAAATCCACTTTTTGTGGCATCAAAAATGTTCTGTTTAACTTACTTTCACTCTGGTGAAGTTTTCAGGTGCAATTGCAGTGCCGCCGTTGGCCTCAATGTTTTCTTTGAGCAGGCCGAACCATAGGTCCATTTCTTCTTGGTTGGCGCAGTAGACGATAATGGGGTTAAGGCTGACACCTGCAGGGTTCAAAGGTCACAAGTTCAAAAAGGGAAAGTGTCAACCAGACTTCCCCTTCTGAGGCTTTTATCAGAAAGCTTTCTGCCATGGTGGTGAATCATTAATGGTGCTCACAATCTGCTTTTCTGGCCTTTTGTAACACACTGTGCAATAAACGTTAACACATGTTCAAGACGGTAAACCACATGTAAGACCTCTTGCGGATGATCTCCCTTGACCTGCTTTGTTTGGCATTTAAAAATCATGGCAGACTCTTCCTCCCACAGGACCTGGGATGAAAAGAGCTGGAATTTCTCTCTGTCTATTAATCCCACACATACCAGAGATAACCAGCAGAGATAGCCTGTTTCATCCAGCCCCATGGCTTTGTACTGTAATTATCAGGAACCGTAGGCGGCTGACTGCTCCTTAATAATCAGCCACTCCGGACTCATCTATTGACTTTATCTTCATCCCAGCTCTTAAGAGTAGACCTTGACCATAGCACTCCCTTGAAAAGTCATGTCGTTCCACATTTTAAGCAAGTGATTGATGTGAAACGTATTAAGACTGGAAGCACATAATGAGACTTTCTCTCATTTAAACTTTCAGTCCGTTTACAGAGGCCATTAACTATTGTTTAAAGTAATTAACTATCATTATCTAACTTTCACAGCCACATTAATTTAAACCATGTGAAGACTTCCGGGAATTTTTATAGACCCTCTCGTGCTGCGTTTGCTTCGTCACTCTCTAACTCACCAACATTGCTTGACGCTAAAGCTGATTCATATTCTCAGCTTGGAGCAAATCTCCACATGGGATCTTTCACTTGAGTCAGAATTTCCTCACGCTTCCTCCGCATGTTTCCCGTAAGTGATGCCACCCATAAAGTAAATAAAGGTCCACACCGAACAATGAAAACAACTGTAATACAATACCATAAAATAACAAGCTTGGTCCGGTCAAATATGAGAAGGCAACACTAAAGAGTGTCAATATTGTGACAGTAGAGATCTGTTCAGATTTCAGTAAGATAGTGATGATAAAGAAATATAAATACAGAAACCCTACACCCTTCCTAAATTCTTTTAATGAGTAATTTTTACGTTAGTCCCTGACTTTGCTGATTTTATTACCTCCCAGGCAAGGACCAAAGCCCTCTAGTCACTACATCAGATTATTTCTACTTAATGAAAAGAAGTCAAGTTTCAGATTGTTTTTGTTCGCTCTTAGTTCAAAAGATAAGTGGCATTTCCACTGGACGTTATTAACCTGAGCAGTTTTTGGAATGTGCCATAGATTATATGCAGTGACAAGGCTAAGAGCGGTAGCTGGGCTTTTCTGCGTGACAGCTGGACTGACTGAAGTGCACCTGTTGTCTAACAAGCAGGGTCTTTAGGGCCGGTTTGCCCTCCTGACCGAGGGTGAAGGGGCCCGGCTCTAGTTAGTCTTGGGGTTGAGTGGAGGTGAAGAGGGTCGCGGCACCTTTGAATCACTGGAATGTGACAACATAGGAAATGCTGCAGCTTGAAAATAGCATGCAGTTTCTTGCTGGTTTTATACGTGAGGAAAGTTTAACTTTGATCCACAACTGATGAGAGGGTCGAACACAGCAGACCACCAGCAGGGGTAAAAATTAGTGACGGAATTGAGATAAACATGAGCCAAAAACCAGCACTGTCACTTTAGCTCTAGTTCATCCTCTGTCTTACTTTCTTAAAGTTTGAAGTCAGCCACTGCAGGGTTAGCTAGCTCCAATTTGAGTGATTGATTGGCCAAATGCAACACAACCAATAAAACTCAAAAGTGATGATTACAACATTCCAGGGCTCAGTGCCAACACCCACTTGTGTCCTTTCTAGCGAGGTCGCACTTACCGTTTATTTGAAAGGCGAATTCCTGGGGTTGGCTGTGGTTGCAGTTCTGTTGCAGGTTGCAGATGGTGAGTTCTTTCAGCGGAAGAGTTCCCTGCACACAAAAGAACAAAAAAATCAATCATGCTTCTTTGTACAAAAACAAAAATCTCATTCACACACCAGAAGCAGTCTCTGCAATGTCTCCCCAGCTCTTTTTGAGCCAACCGTTCAGCTTTAAATATTAACAATGAATTAATCACCTTGACGGTGAGGTCAGCCTTTAAAGTCGATGATGTATTCATGTCTGCCTGACATTTGCCGTCATCTATATTCTGACTAACACTGTTAAGGGGGTTCGCTGTCTCTTTTTTGACTCGGAGTGAAGCTCTCAACAGACAGTAAAAATGATGATTAATGGCTGCTCATGTTTTATGAGACAGGTGAAGAAACGTCATCATACTTTATGTTTACAAACACAAAGCTGGTTGGCAGGGTACGCATGTCACAAGGTATGATGACATAACATAAAACTCTGCCCTATAGGAATATTAAATATATTTTTTTTAAATCGACCCTGAGGTTAGCTGATACTGATGAACCATAGACTTGAAGGAAGTCTTGTGAAGAAAAAAAAACTCACCTGGTATGTCAGTCCGGTTGTGTTGTTGGACACAAAATGAAGGTGTGTCTGGAACAAATCCAGGTAGCAGTCATGTACATCCTGCAGAGATAATGAATGAAGTTCAAAGGTGAAAGAGTTGGAGATGCAGAAACAGTGATGATAAAAATAAGTCATGTCTGTGAGAATTATTTTCGTGCAAGAAAACTGCAGTTCTTGTTTTACTGCATTATGAAAAAAATCACATACAGTGTGCACAGAGCAGCAGCCGATTCCACAGATTGGCACATTTTTAATTAGAAAACTAATCTGAAAAATCCTGTGGTTTAGTTTTAATGAAAATAAACCTTGCATGCACATAGGCTCATGTCTGGAAGCCGATGTCTTCATCTAATGCCTGTTCTGATGTTTGCTTCAGATAAGGAAAGAGTCACATAGGAGATTATTATTCTTTAATTATTCTTTAAATCTCTGCCAGGGGTTAAGTCTGATTATTTATTTCATATTGGAACATTTTATTCTTGTATCATCCGCTGATTCAACCAGCAGGAAATGTTCTGATTTAGTAGGTTGGCCGAGGATTCTCAGAAATGTATGAATTTCTTCACTGACCACAAAATGCCAGTCTATTTGACAGCAACCCTCTCTCCCTTTAATGATTCATGTATGGCTTCAGTTCCCAGCACCTTGTAATACACGTTTCCTTCCTGTGTGGTAGTATTTTTTTGTTATGATACAATGTGTTCTTTTGCCTGAATGACGCTATTTCTTTAATCAATCTTTTCTCTTTAGTTTTCGACAGCTGTTGTGTCACATCTCTGACAAATCACAGTTCCCACAGTGAGGAGCCGGTGCATCCTCTATCAGTCTCTGGGATCAGAGGAAGTCTCTCTACCCTGAGGTTTTCTCTCCAAGATGTTTCACAACTGCAGCAAAAGCAAGCATGTCCAAACACAGGCTGCGGTCTGCTTTGTGGAGAGAGGATTGGATTATTCACAGCCAGCCACCACGTCAATACCAACAGAGTTTCATATTTGGTGGGCACAGAGCAACATCCTGTTACTCTCCACGTCTTTTTTGTTGTTGTTTGTTTTGTTTGTCTTTTTCGGTTTTGACACTCATGAAGATGACTGGCATGATGTGTCATTGTAGGCTTGGCCTTTGTTTCAGACCTCATTAACCACAATGAGGACTGTGCAGCAGTATTGTTTTCTTTTATAGTTGCTTTCCTGATGTTTCAACATACAGTCGTTAAAAAGTAATTTGGTCCACTCACCTGGCAGTGGAGGAAGCGGAAGCGAACTTTGGAGCTGTGAATCATCCGTCCATAATTCTTCACATTGATGCTGCTCTTCTTCCAGCCGCTGGCCGGGTCGTAAGGGAACGGAGGATCCCATTTTATGTTCTCTATCGTCTGCAGATCTTTATGCGACATTTCCTGCAACCAGTCGTAATGTTAGTGAAGTTTGGACATGACATGAATAAACCAGTTAGCCCTGCTGTTAAAATCAGTCAGGAGGCGCCAATAAAAATCAAATCACACACGGGTTGACATTTACAGGAGAGCAGTTTTGTTTGGTATGCAGATAATTGAGTTTCATGCTTTCACCATCTACTTCGAGCTGATTGAGGTTCTTACCTTTCTGGGGGTGACAGTGCACAGGATATTGATGATGCTGTTGGACTTCTCCTGTCCCTCTTGAGGATTCTTCTTGCGAAACAGGCGACTGCTGCCAGGGAGAGAGAAGAAAACCACGTGTTACCACTCACTCTCCCAATGTTTACCATCTATCCTGTTTGCTGTTCTGTTAACTTCCCAACTGCAGTGTCAACAAGGAATATTTCCTGTTTAAGGGAGTTCACTGTCGTCTGCTGTTGACAGATCGAGAGATGACCTAATTACAGCAGTCTGTGCCCTACCGTTTTCCATTTCAAAGTAAGCATCAGTAACGTATGTCTCTGTTTTCCCCTCTTTTTTCATATAAATCACTAAACTTTGAACACTGCATTCAATTTTCACAGCAGATTAATGACTTTGAATCATAATTTGTGTCACATGTCACATAAATTGACCGGCGCCTCTTCCTTTGTCCTCACTCCATCAATGCCAGCCATTTAAATGATGAGAACAATCAGGTCTTGTGTTTCTGATAGTGAGGGTATGCAAAGCATAATCAGCATTCAATGTCCTCCTTTGTTTTGCATGACCCTCATCTGTTACCATCAGTGTCACATCTTCATGAGGAAGCTCCCTCACTGCAATGATAAGGCTGGGGGGCTGCTTTTACAATCTCAGCCTGTGGTTTATCTGCTTATCTGTACATGTATGTGCCAGTGTCCTCACTGCAACAAGGCAGGCTTTTGTTTGCATGGTGGGAATCAAGGTCTGTCTAATCAGGAAGTGCATGTCCAGCAACAGCCATTGATTGGTGTTTAGTGAGTGATGGTATTTCACTACATCCATCTTTTACAGCGTATCCACGCATAGACAAAATATGAAAACCATGCACGCTGATGCAATCCACATTTGCAAAGTGACAGAGGAGTAAAGATATAATAGACAGGTAGCGGATTTGCAAACATTCCCTAGGTCACTGCAGTGGTATTCAACCGCTACTCACTCCTCTCCTCTGTGGGGAATACCTGAGCCTGGCCTGATTAACCAACACAAAGAGTTAGTAGGGTACACAAGAAACAGGAACACTGAACATATTGTTCGTGTTGAACCGTCAACCCAACTTAGAAAGGTGTATCAGTGTTCGAGCTTGAGCCGTTGGGGTTTTTTGAAAGGTTGCCGTGCCTTAGTTTTTATTTGAAAACCAAGAGCTACATGGCACGTTTGACAAAACCAGACCCTGAATCATCACACAGCACAGAGGAGACTGGAGCAGAGGCTAATTAGGATCAGATGTGGTGGTCCAGCAGAGTGGGCTGTACCAACATTAACATGCCCAGGCGTATAACCCTGGAGGGTTTAGGAAAACTATATAGACTAACAAGTATAACCCATAAATGTCAGACGGATCCTGTATTCATGTTCAAAGCCTTCAGGTCAGACCACGACAAGCTATTAACTTATATATCAGGTGTCATAAACCAGATATCAGCTATTAACTATAATTGCTCACATATGATCATGATAATGAGTGGGGTCAGGTCCTGATTTTGGAGGGAAACCAGATTCACTGACAGCTGGCAGATTATCTTCACAGAGATGCAAAGAAGAGGCAAATGGTAACTGGATCATTGACACCGTTGGCCAGACAGGCACCGCTCAGGCACAGCTCTGAGACTATCCTGTATTACCATGTGATCCTGACCCTGGCCTCACAAAATTCACAACCTCTGTTTAACCCCACCGCTCAAAACCCTGACAAATACCAAGAATTCCTTCCAGCTGAAACACAGAGTCTATAATAACAAATGGCAGCCAAGTGCATGACACACTGACACAAGTACAGTAGGAACACCTGGACGTGATTTTTCTTACCTGTTTCTGCGTATGAAACTCTTGCCAGAGAATCTTAAGTTGTTGTGGGGGACACATGACATGGTGCTCCCCATGCTGCCTTGCTCTGTGGGGCTTTGCGCTGCTCTGAAGAGAAACTGTACTCCTTCTGTGATGGATGAGTGTAATCCAAGAGTGCAGTGCGCTCACTGCCGCAGTCAGTCTTGTACTGAGGGGTAAGTAGGCAGGGTGAGGGCTGTATAGTCAGACCGGTGAGAGTGTGTGTGCGTAAGAGGGGTGGAGTTTGGGGCTGTGTGTGTGTGTGTGTGTGTGTGTGTGTGTGTGTGGTGAATAATGAGTGGGAGTCACACCTTCTGTGAGTTGCCTCTGTCTGTTAAATCAATCCCAACAACAAAGACAGGGGGGCTCAGGGAGAAGTGTGCCGTTTCACACCTTCCAGGAGCCAAATGGAGCTTATTGTTGTGTGACCACTGCAATGAGTGGATGGTGTGTGTCAATCAAAAGGGACGATGGGAGCTTCCACTGGCATGCCTAGACATGAAAAATGCCTGCACACTCAAGTAGTCTATTTATTATTGGCCCACATACTTTAAACACATCAGTGTCATTATGAAACTTAAGAATCTGGGAAGTGTTACTTCATGCTTGTTTTTTTCTACTAATTTGTAAAGAAAACACACAGTAGATGTTAAAGATTGACAAAACATCACTGTGGTATTTTCACCAAGGAGGGAGGGGTGTATCAAGTATCACATTGTTTTTAAAACACTGTGAATATAAGATTTTCTGAGTCCCGTCTTACAGGGTTTCCAAGGTCATGGAAAACCTGGAAAAGTCATGAAACTTCACAATCTGATTTTCCAGGCCTGGAAAAGTTATGAATTGGTAAACAATCATCAAAGATTTTGGAAAAGTTATGTAGTTTTATTGTGTGAAATGAAAGTTTTTGTTATCGTAATCTTTCATGGATAAGCTTCCATGTGATGTAACATAACAGCATATGTGTTAAATGTTGGCTAGCTGCTAGCGTAGTGTAGCTCTCATATGTGCTGATGTATGATCTTTGATTTACCGTTAGCATCTTCGTTTCCTCTACATATTCCGTCAGTTAGCTGGAATATGTTCGAATAGAGATTGAATCTGATATATTTGAGTAATGCTGGGCAAGTGGAGCAAGACGCATAATGTTGTGACAGCGTGATTTAAAGTTTCCATACCAGTGCCCCACTTTGCGCTACTTTTAAACTGTAGGCTACTGCATGTTTGAAATGGAGTAATTGTCATGGGCAGCCTTGGGTGTTGAGTTGTCTGTCGGAACACCAATGTGCATTCTTGCTTGGCATTTGGAGTGGCAGTATATATACACATCTCGTTTATCCTAATTGTAACCTACATTTTTAGTAAGTCCTATTTGTTTATTTGCAAGGAGACAGTTCATAATAAATGTATCTACCAATATGATAAATTGTATTGAAAGGCTTACTGGGTATATTAATTTAAATTATATTTATGGGTTGTACTGAAAGGCTTAAAAGGCGTACAGTATGCCTGCATACTTATGTTGATGCATTGTTTTTCAGACTTGCATCCAAAAATGAGTTTATAATTAAATGCATTAAGAATACACTGATATTGCAGTTGGTTCCATTTTCCCTCGTGCTTTAAAGCCAATACCAGAATGATGTAAGTGCTTGTAAAGCAATATTACTTTATAAAGGACAATGTCTTGAGTGGTTTTAAGTTTTTCAAGTGAATATGAAAATAACTATTAAAGATTGGAGAAGCTTGCCATTTGATTTTCATACGACAGTTAACATTTGGTGTAAAGTATACTATACGGGTCTGCTCGTGTTTTATGTTGTGATATGGATCCTTGAAAAGGAAAATTTTTAGACATCTTTCCCATGGAAAAAGTGTGGGTAATATTTTCCTTTAGGTACTCATCTGTCAGTAGGATGGGAAAGGAGAATAGTTTAAACAGCATGTGTGTGTATTCAAAGGCTTTAATTTTCATAAGAGGTATATGCAAATATATGCTGTTTGCATAAACCCTTTGCCTTGTAAGGAGTTTGTTCCTGAATGAGATACCCACCACCTGAAAAATTAAACTCACTCTAACAAACCAGCCTAAAATAAACTTTGGTTGCTTTTTAGTAGTTGAAATCTCCCTCTGTATTTACATTTTCTTCCCAAGGGATGTACTGTATAATGGAACAGAACATTTATTTTGATAACACAGCCAACACTGTGTAAAGTCAGCAGCCGAGTCACCAGAGGAAAATGTTTGCATTGTACATTTTTGCAAACCATGGATATGTAGCATTTTTGCGTTTCACACGTAGCATATCAACATTTCTACAGTGATGTAGTTCAGATTACATATATATGAAAGCTGACATGTCATGGGGAACTGGAGGGGATGGTGGATGACGTGAAACAAACAACAACAAAAAAGACTTTTTTTTTAGCGAGACATCAGGGCAAACACCAAATGGGTGTTTTAAATAAAAACAGGGTCTTTTTTTCATGGTGCCAACATTGATTCATTCTTCTGTGTTGAATTTCTTGAAAAGTCAATCCTATGACAGAATCAAATTACACTTTATCTTTTACTTTTCCCTTTAGACCTTTTGGGAATTTCGTTCATAGGTTTTAGGCTGTGACACTCATGACTTACTGGAAAGCATGTAATTTTTCAGGTAGGTGTCCTTTAACGGACAGTGACAAGTGGTCTTATCAATCAGACGGAGGAGTCAAACCCTCATGATCATGTTGTGTTTGCTCATTAGTGAGATCATAGTCTGTGGTGAGCTGCTGAGGTCAGAATGAAACGTGTGCTGCTTGCTGTCAGCTATGGCCAACCTGTTCAGCCGGATCGTTAAAGCGGATCCACCTGAGGCAGAAACAGTCATTAGCTTGTGATAACAAACTATAGAGCAGTCGTTCTCACCTTCCAGCCTTCCAGATGCTGTATTATTGTTCTTTAGAACCCTGTTTGATGGGCCATGACAAGTTTTAATTTAATTGAAGAATTTAATCAAAGAAGAATACTGATTGATTGTGTGATAACTAAATACAGTATAAAACATCTTGGTAAATGACTGACAAGATGTAAAGATGACTAAAGAAAGTGTCTTTTATCACATCAGTAGATGAAGACAGATTAAATAGACATGTTTTTCTTAATCTTCCCTCCACTTCACTGAGTTAACGTCTGCCACTCACATGATTTCCATTGAGTAGGGTTTGTTATACATAAAGCAGAAGCACATTAGTTACCAACGTGTGAAACAGCTGACCTCCAACAAGTAGGGATATATTAGAGTAAAGGCATGGCCAACAAAAACACATTGTGACACATTAAATTTAACCCACTTTACCCTAATTGGCTTATTTGAATTTTCTAAAGAGGTCACAAATGTCTCTGTTGTCACCGATAAATTATCCTTCCTTGAGTGGATGTGATAGAAATGTAGCCATGACAGTCAATAATAAAAACAAGCCTAAACTGGTCATTTGGTCACATTGACTTATACCAAGAGCTATTCATTTATTTATTTATTTATTTTTTAATTTACTTCTCTATATAGTTGTTATATATGAATTTGGGGGATCTTGAATATCTGGACCAAAAAAATATTATGTCATACAGCTTAATTAAGATAGCACCTTATAGGGCAGATTTATACCTGTCAGTTTTGTACCAGATTTAGCTCCCTTGTGCAAAAAATGTTGAAATTCTTGGGAAAGACTTGCATCCTACCTGATGATTTTAATGTAGGTGAAAACTGGGTGATGTACCTGACATGAAATGTAACTGAAACTTGATTGATCTCACAGCAGAAAATCCCTGATTACCTCTTCCAGTTGGCAGGGTGCCTTAAGGAAATATGTGGAAGAAATGTGAGTCATCATGCTGGCTGCATGTATTGTCACGTTTATCTCCTGGCTTTTCCATGAAGATCCACAACCAGCGCTTTAATGGAAATAGAAATGATTACATAATTTTACAGTGATCACAATGTAATCAGTTCGATTACTCAGTAAAACGGTTTTCCAAATGAATTTATTTAAAAAAGATCAGGGCCAGGACAATAGTGATTCAGAGGATCCGTCTTAGTAAGGAGTCAGAGATACCATCCAAAATATTTTAAAAAATATTTGTTTTTTAATGGTCAGTTGTGAAGTGGGTGTTTTTCCCCATTCTGTGTCCATGTTTCATTTCTTTCCTAAAAAGAAATCCTCAGTGTTACCTAACATGGAAACTTTGGACTCTCCTGGATGACGCAATGATGTTATAGTTTATGTTATGGGCAAGAGTTTCAAGTATTTCAACTTTGTTTCTGAGAAATCATGTTTTCCATTTTCGCCTTGGGGTCCTTAAAGATGACCCTGGTTTAATTTGCGTTGTAAACTTTTTTATTAAGATGTTAAAAATTTCAATCAAAGAATACTGATTGAATTTGAGGTAACTTAATACAGTATAAAACATCTTGGTAAGTGACTGACAAGATGTAAAGATGACTAAAGAAAGTGTTGTTTATCACATCAGTAGATGAAGACAGATAAAATAGACAACATGTTTTCTTATCTTCCCTCCACTTCACTGAGTTATATCTGCCACTCACATGATTTCCATTGAGTAGGGTTTGTTTTACAGAATGTAGAAGCACATTAGTAAGCAACGTGTGAAACAGCTGACCTCCAACAAGTTGGGATATATTGGAGTAAAGGCATGGCCAACAAAAACACATTGTGACTTATAAAACTAATCCAATTTATCCCAAGTGGCTTATTTGAATTTTCTAAAGAGGTCAAAAATGTCTTTGTTGTCGCTGATAAATTATCTTTCCTTGAGTGAATGTGATAGAAATGTAGCCATGATAGCCAATGTTAAAAACAGCAAAAAACAAAAACACTGACTTATACCAAAATGGCTACTCACATTTCTTTTAACATATTTCCTTAACAAGTGAACAGTTATATAATAACTGTTCACTTGTTAACATTTCGATGTTAACTTGTTAACATGATGCCTGCATGCTTTACGGTGTGTACTTTGTAATAAGATTTTTTTTTAACTCTAATGTTGAAAGTTGTGACTTACACCAAGATTTCTACATTTTACATCAATAATGATAATAATAATCTTCTTTTGTCGTCTCTCCTTTCCTTGAAAATATAACCCCTCTCACCCTTGAAGGCAGCATCTAATTCTCTCTTGTGAGTTTTTTGTGTTTCTGTGCCAGCGACAGCATTATGGTGGTTTTCCATCCAACCGTCCTATTCTTGTAGACGTGATATCCTAAGAAGGCCTTGAGGGAATTTCCTCAAATTTAGTAAAACGTCTACTTGGACACAATGATGAACCAATTAAAATTTGATGGTCAAAGGTCACTGTTTCCTCATAAAACATGTTTTTGCCATAACTCAAGAATTCAGTTGCTTATTATCACAAAATTTCACACAAATGTCTAACAGGATAGATGACGAAGTGATGACATTTTACATTATATTCAAAAGTCCAAAGGTCAACTTCACTGTGTTCTGCAAAAACACTTTTCTGTTCATTATTCAACGTAATATTTAAGGAAATGAAAGGCAGACATTTGGTCAAATAATGAATTGTCAACACTAATCTTGGGTGCCCATCTTGAAACTGTGGTGATTGTGTAGATCTTCTGTGCTGCCAGGGTGAATATGTGTATGTGAGGTATAAGAGCTTTAGAATTTGTAGCCTCTTTGCAGCAGCGTCCATAACTAAAGCATTGTCTCCTGTCATGGCTACATGCAAGTCTGAACAGACTTGGATGTAAACTGCAACTCTACTGGTTGGCGGAAATTCTAGTTTTTTCTTATGCTGATGTTGTTACCCTAACCAACCTCACTCCTCATGCCTAAACCTAACCAGTCCAACTGATAAAGGCAATGAGTACTAGCCAATCACAGGGAGAGTAGAGCAGGTCTTACCTTTACCATTCTAGAAAAAAACTATTGGCACACCACTCTGGGGCCTATCTTAGGTCAAACTTTTTGCCCCACAAGTGGGAAAGGAAATTTGTCTTTCCATTTCTCAACCATCCAACAATTTGATTTCTGGTTTATGAGTCATAGGAAGTCTGTTGGTTTCAACTCCCTCCCCTTATACCCTTTCAATGACAGAATTCGAGGGGGCTGCATCTGACCAGTCTTGTACTTTCTGAAACCAGGGGTGAGAAGGCGGATGGGAAGTTCTCTTCAAAGCTGTATTTTTTTTTCCACACAACCACTAGCATCATTGTTTGTGCACAACCAATTGCAAAATCATGACTAACATTGGGGGACTATCTAAAAGTTTGCGAGGCTTTCCCCATTTTTATGTTAGTCTCTTCTATATAACACTTTTTGGACCATCTTTAAAGTGAGGCTATTTGGAAGTTGTTCCAATATCGATACCAATATTGCCTAAAATACTGGATCTGGTATCACAGGCACCAATTCCATACCACATGATTTATTCATAGCCTTGAAAGTAGTTTAACACCTGGGTAAAACAACAGTTTTCCCAGATTCAATTCTTCACTGTTGCTCTAAAACAATAAACTACGCAACAAGTTGTGTGGAACAGCCACTGGCAATTACTGTTTAAGAGTGGTGAAAGATTGATTTACGGTAAACAGTGTAATGTTGGCTGTTAGCAAAATGTCAAATGAGATCATAAAAGAAAGTCCTAAGCATTCATTCTCTGTCTTTATTTGTTAATGTTTTACAAAGGATTTAACCTGATCCATACCATGCAACAATGATAGCAATCATTTCACACCCATACATGGTTAGTAGTGTACAGCTTTTTGATTTTGTTAATGCATTGTCATCAGATTGATATTCGGTATTGGCTGATAATGCAGAAAGGGAAAAAATGGCATTGGAACGTCTTTATTCGGAGCAGCTTCAGAAGGTTTTGTAAGTCATGGTTCGACAATTCACATGGAATTTGATGAGCTAGCTTGTTTCAAGCAACCTTTAAGGACTCTAGTGTGGCTAGAGATTTCAGTATTAGCAGAAAATGTGCCTGTTGTTTGATTACTCACTTTGTGAGTAAGTGTATTACTGTAGATCCCACTCCTACAGATTTGTGTCACATTGGTCAACGGGAAGGGGAAATACCGGGTGCCTTGCCAAAAACAACACTATATCTAAAAGACAAACAGCCCATTCTTTTTTTTCCTCATTGCATTTCATATGGCGGTGCTCAGAGTTCCTGAATGAGCTATTTCCTCACAATAGCCCACATGGTTTAACATTAAAAATAAAGACATAGTTATTTAGTATGTTTTTCAGCCTGTGCCTATGACAGTATTGTATGTAATTGAGCCCCTTTCTTCTTAAATCAGACCATATGTAACTGTACCTACTGAATGTAAATTACACCCAGCTGGGTCTTCCTAAGTTTAAACTGACCATTTCATTTTCTTAGATGCATCACATCTGTTCAAAAGAGGAGACCTAAGTGCTGGTTTCATAATGTCATTCCCTCCATGTGTGGTGGGTTGAACTCTGGCTCTTCCCAAGAAGTCACTCGCTTGTGTTTATCCAGACTCAGTGGGTGAGAGCTGTGGTGCTAAAGTCACACCTCAGGCCACTAAAACGGAGTCTGGATATGAGGCCCCCAACATCAGGTGTCCAGTGGAGAATCTGACGTGCCAAAGTTCTCACACAGGACGACCATTAAGGAATCTTAATTGGAGCCTGGCCCTCTTTTGAAGGCAAGATCAGTCAAAGTCAGATGTACTATTTCAACTTCTCTGTTCAGTAGATCCCTGTTTTATGACACACCACAAGTTTATGATCATAGAAAACTAGTGAAAAGACCAAACGTAAGATTGATTTTATTTCGAGATAACAAATACAGATATGTACGCACAGTAAGAAAAGTGGGAGTCACACGTTGAGTTGATCTTGTCAGTTATACTATGGAAAACAACAGAGTCAGCAATTCTTCAGGTTGACAGTGTGGTGTTGTGACGTGATGTTAGACAAGGATTATCATTTCCTTGGAACTCTGAAATTCAACAGAAGCAGCCTATAACGCCTTAGGCACTTCATGTGGCACCTACGTAAAAGCAGCAAAGGTGTGTGAGCGATAGAGTAAGTAGAGCGAAGTGCATCCCCATTATTCAGTGAAGGGGAGCAAAGTAATGGTTTTGCTACCCCACTTTTTTTCTTTTTACAAATAAATTTATCAACATACAATCCTCACCATCAGCATCATCAATAATAAAGTTGGTTGAGTTTGTTGAGTTGGTTCGGTCCAATCCGAGAGAGGCAGACAAAGACAGCTTTTCCTCACAGCGCCAAAGTATGTGCGTTAACAAACAGCAAATTGTTAAGTTTAAGTTTAAGTTAAGTTTAAGTTTATTTACTTTATTAATCCCCCTGAGGAGAAATTCAAGGGTTAGGGGTTCAAGCGGTTGAAAGTGACTTATTTAGACTTCTTCAGACTACGCTGTTTTAGTTTCAGTTTTAATTAAACTTTGGATGGAAATATTTATTAATATGATGATGCATTGCTTGTTGTCTTTGTGTCATCCGCCCACTCTGTGCTTTGATTATTACCAGGGGCGGATGTAGTGATTTGGAGGCCTGGAGGCACAGGGAAAATCTGACATGATTTAATTTCACCCTTTCTCAAATTGGGAATGTTGTAAGGCTATTGGCAGCAGTAGAAGAGTACTGATTTATCTTCGCTAGGCCAATATCAACTGCTTTTAGTGGTTGACAGATAGATTAGTGGGGCTCTAGTTGTGATGACTATCAATGTTCAGTTTATGACTGGTAGTTTAGGGTCTACTTACTGTGTGATTCTAACAAACAGCTGTTTTTTTGTGTTCAGCACATGATGATTTTTTAAACTTTTCCTTAGCCACCTTCCATAAATTTAATTTTCCTATATTTTGGTTTTGCACTGATTTAAAAATGTACCATCTAGCACCTTTTCTTTGCTTTCCATTACCTTGAAAATCTTCTCAAAATGGTTTTTGCAAGGATTGTCAAACCTCTTTCTAAGCTGACACATGATATTTATTGATACTGTAATCAAAATTACTCACTTGTGTAGCTTCCTTTTAAATTGTGTTCTACAGTAGTTGCTTCGCGTCACGTTCTATTGTGCCGTTAAGTGTTACTCTTATTTAGTCCACCCTCTGTAGGTCTGCCGTCAGACACACCCCTTGTTCTTGTCTGTACTTGAGCATAAAAGCCTTCCAAGTTATTTCTACTTACACTCCCGTGAGCTGCACAGTCATAAATAGTTTTGATGGGGTTGAGACATTTTCCATTTCAGGCCCGGTCTTATCTGAAGTGGTCAGTGAAAAAGTGTATGGCCTCTCACAGTAGGTGTAGTGGTCCAGTTGACACGTCAGTCCTTCCACAGAGGGTGACAGCATCTCCATGGCCTGATAAGGGCTGTGCAGAGGCTGACACCAGGGGAAAGAGGAGAGGCTGCAGTGGCAGGAATGCTAAGAGACATTTATGCAGACAGGTTGTAAACTCATTAGTATCTTCACTGTAGTGGAGATGAGTCACAGTTTCAACAATCAGAGACATGCAAAGACAATAGTCCGTGCATACCTGTATATCCAAACACATGCATACTTTTCCCACAATATTTTCATCTTTTCAGTCCTATTTTTGTGATGTTATACATGTTAATAACAGATTATATATTTGGACAATGAAGAAGTGTTTGATTTGTTTTGTTTTTTATATTAATTGTTTTTAAGTTTCATGTTATCTCATAAAAAAACTGTTAAATAATGAAATACATAATTAAGAGCATCAACTAAACTCACCAATATATTTTCATCACTCTCATAACAGACAGAAAACATAAAATGATAAAGCGTAGTTTGACATTTTGGGAAATACACTTATTTGCTTTCTTGCTGAGAGTTAGATGAGAAGATCGATACCACTCTCATATTTACAACCTTGGTGGGCTTCAGAGGTGCCAGTGGGTGGATTTTGTTACCTTCAGACAGCCAGGCTAGCTAGTACCCCATGTTTCCAGTGTTTTCACCGACATTTGGCTGCTGGCTGTAGCTTAATATTTATCTTAAAGACGTGAGAGAGGTGTCAATCTCTTCATCTAGCTCTTAGCAGTAAAACAAGTAACCATATTAAGTAATCCTTTAGAGGTCTGAAAATTGGAAACATTTCTCATCGTTCATCTGACACTGTAAATTGTGTTTAGAATTTCTCACCTTTAATTTTCAGTTTCTGCAACCATTAAACATGTTTTTGTTTTTGCAGTCAAACACCACAAGTATAGCAAAGCTCCAAACACACGTGCACAGATGTGTCTCCTGGTGTCCTAAATAGAAAATACTGCTCAGCCAGCTGTATGTGCACGTATAGCCATTCTTCCTCCCATTCAAAGCTGTCAGTGCTTTGCATTGTGCTTTAGGGCTGTGTATTGGCAAGAATCTGGTGATGCAATGTGTATCATATTGCAGGGGTTATGGTGCAGTATATTGTGATATATTGTAAGACTGTAAGCAAAGCGTTTTATTACATTTTTTGAAATCAGATTTTAGAAAAACTGTTAGTATAAGGAACACGCCAACATATGCATAAAATCTGAGTAAAAAAAAGTTGACTTTTTATGCAGTCAGAACGGTGGGATCTGCATTTGTATTTATCACAGTCCCTGTCACACGCTAGTTGTTACTTTGGATTGGAGGAATCAAATGGCTGAAGATAGATTACAACACTGAAGGATCGAGCAGTCGGGTTTAAACATGACACATACTGCCATAAATCCTGCATGTGAACTATTAAAACAAATACAGTGATTTTAAGAATCAGTACAGTATCACAAAACATAATATTGTGATACTCAACTCTGTCTGTATTACTGTTCACTCCTATTGTGTATATTTGGCCTGTGTTTCCATGCGTTTTCAGAGAGTGGGAGTTGATAGGTTTGAGTGCATGCAGAGGCAGCCACAGGTGTGAATGCCATGTGACTGAGGTCAAGAAGGGTAAAGTGAGTGTTCAGCTGTCCGCTTGGATCACTATGAAAGAGGAGTATGCTGGGAGGGCACCAAGCAACAGCCTAGCAACAAACAGTGCTAGCAACACAACTGAATGTGTTTGTGTTTGTTTGTATGTGTTTTCACTGGGCATTTAGCTGCTTCTCTGATCCAGAGTGGAATATAGTGAGTACAGTGAGACACTTTAGCAGTTGCAGGGATAAAACCTGCAGGATATGTTTAAGATTTTGTCCCACCCATTGTGTGTACATGTGTTCAAACACGTCCAGGCAGTTATCACATCTGAAAACATCTTTATTTTATTTTTTACATTGTATTGCTCCATTTCGCAATAGTGCAAAATTCAATATTTTAAAGTTTCTCATAAATAACAAACATATCATAAATAAACAAATATCACCACATTGAACACAAACTAAAATAAAAAAAAAAGCTACAGTCACATTGAAATTGCACAAACGGATTTAAGATAAGCAACTTTTGTATTTACAGTTAAATCAGCAGAATTGAGGCCAAAGTCTTGTGTGGTTTTGTGTGCCTTTCTCTTAAAGTCCGGCCCTGACTCACAGCGGCTTTACAGAATAACAGCATCTCCATAAGACCATCACAGCCCCTATTCTACTGGGTCCGCTCTAACAAATGAAAAGTAAGGTAGTTTCAGATAAACACAACTGGATCAACGAAATCCTTCAAAAAAAAGGAGGAAAAAAAAGGCAACTTCTCAGAAGTCTGAAATAGTATCACTGCGCTACACATGAACTGAACTGAACCCAGGTGTTAACTGAGTCAAGAGGACTCAAAGTAATCCATTTATATCAAACAACGCAAGTTCAGCGGTGACATTCCTACGTCACCCTCCACACGTTCTATAGCCAGTATATTTGTAGTTAATTTTACAGCTGTTTTTAGTTGCAACAGAGTTGGATCCATTTCAACAATGAGGTAATATAACAAGACACCACACTTGATTATGTACGGAAGGAAATATGACAGCACCAAGTGTCAACAGCATTACTCATTAGTGTCAAGTGTT
Source organism: Epinephelus moara (assembly GCF_006386435.1). NCBI lineage: Eukaryota > Metazoa > Chordata > Actinopteri > Perciformes > Serranidae > Epinephelus > Epinephelus moara. The sequence continues at coordinate 22,972,726 of NC_065521.1, forward strand.
GATATACAGTAGGTAAACTAGTACTTGCTGCTTTAATGTCATTTTAAACTGTAATGTGTCCACGGAGTATATCCACCTTCATGTCCACTACATAGGATTAAAGACAATTCAGAGTCCTTTCATTGTCTGGTCAACAGGTTTGCAAGCAAGTAACGCCTTTTGCACAAATGTAGCAGACATAAGGTACAGTTTCATGGGAGATCATGCTTGTGGCAGTGAAGAAACATTAAGAAATGTAAATGAAATGCTGCATATCAAATGCAACAATCAGTCCTCATAACCAGGAGACTGATACCGCTTTCACACTTGGACATTCTCTTTGTCATTTCTATTGATGATATGCGCATCACACAACTAAATAAATATATTAAAAACACTCTTAAATAGGCATATGTCTGATCTGTTTCCTTCTCTAAGCATCTTTAAAACAGAATATATTAGAATTTATACATTTTTATAAATACATTTAGTTCAACATAATTCTTCTGTGTTTATAAAAAAAAAAAAAGGATTTAAACTCATATACAGTTCTGAGGGCCTAACGTCTCTATGTCGTCAGTGTCCATGCTGAATTGCAGTGTGGGAAGGGTTTATAACATTGCCTCTTACTGCCACCTAGTGTGGCTTAGCAGCACTACAACATTTTATCCTCCTGTTGGGAGTCGATGCCAATACGTAAACATGCATGGTACACCCAGTAAAAAGCTACATTCCAAAAGTAAAATCATTCAGTTTCTCTTTTTTGTACATTATTGCAAAAAATCCTGACATCAAAAGAAAAAATCTTGCAGAGGACAACATCAAACCAAAAACATTTACATTTCACATGACAGAATTAAGTGCCCACCACGTTTCACGAGGAGTGTGTCAAACACTGGAGTGGTGGGAAAAAAAGTGGAGCTTGAGGAAAGATCGGTCACTGTTTACAACATCGGGATCATCTTTGTACTCTTGAGGAGAGTGGGAGCTGGTGTCTGTATGGTGGAGCTGTACAGTGGAGTTTCAGGCTTCCAGAACAGATACAGTGCAGTCCAGAAGTAATGGCAAACTTGGTAAGGACCAGCCAGATTGGTTTGACCACAAAATAAAAATCTTGGTGGATTTTTCATAAATCATCTTGTGTCCTTAACTGTTCATGAAAAAATAATAGCTGTGTGTTGAACATGTCTTTTGTACATTAACAATTTTTTAAAAAATTGCCTTGATTTTTAGTTCACGACTCATGTTGTATATTTTCTTAAACTACGGCGAACCTATAACAAGAGAGCCACTAATTCTGGAGGGTACTGCGTATTAACCAAGCCAGGAGCCTTAGCCACACCTCCCCTCTTTCTCTTCTCCCCCCTCAGTCCCATTACCTGTCCACTCCCGTCCTCCTACTCCCTGTGTCAAACCGAGCAGTTGCGTCTCTTCCCAGAGCCAGTCTGGGCTGTAGCAGCAGAGGCTGAGGTCAGCCAAGCGGTGACCCCGTGTCAAAGGCTGGTGGAGGAAACCGAGAGGGTGGGTGAGGAGGGTGGTGGGAAGTTCAGTAACTCCAGCACAGCCACCCCCACACTGCTGCGCCGTGTGAACATGCAGGAGGCCGCGACCCATTTGTTGCTGCGTGGGTTGTACTTCTCGATAGAGTTGAGACTGGAGCTGCCATCGTTACCTCCCACTGCGTATAACCAGCCATCCATAGCCACCAGGTCATGGGTGCTCCTGGAAGGAGAAGAAACATATAATTCAGTATAGAAATTTCACATGCACTGTGCAGCCATATTTTTAACACACCACATCAGGATTCAGTTTTGTGGCTCTTAATAGGAAAGAATAATAATCTCTATGCATTCTGTTCACTTTAGCGAACTAGATTCATTACAAAGTGCCGATAGACTCGAGTGCCTGTTAATTTACAGAGGACAAAGTGTGGGATTTGTGTTACCTTCATAAAATGTAAGCAAGACTGCATGAACATTATTAATGATTGAGTAAAAAAAGTGAAGGATGACAAAAGAGATGTGAGACATACAGATGACACAATTACTGAGATATTCATTGATATCGCAGTGATGAATACTGAACACAGTGATCCACAGTTTGAGGACACCAAGAGCGTGACTAAAACTTCATATAATTATTCGTTGAAGTAGTACACCAGTGGAAATATTAATGGTTTGTTGGGACAGTAAAAAAAGACAACGTATCTTTTTCTGCCATCAAAAAGAATTCAATCCAAACAAGATTTACTACCTCATGTTTGTATGCCTCCAACCAGTCAATCTGCAGTTTACATTTATGTCTGTCCAAACACATATATGTAGTGAAGACCTTTATTAAATTCCTTAAAAGAATTACGTGTATTTTTTGGCAAAACATGATGCCTCACACACATCTTCCAGCCGACAGCACAAAAGATCTGTAAAATCACCAAAGTTTAAGGTCAACACCCAAAATTAGTACCACCAAATTAGTGTCTGACCAAATGTCTCCCCTTCTGTTCCTGAGTTTTGATGTTGAGTAATGGCCAGAAAAGGTTTTTTTTTTTTTGCAAAACATTATGATGTCACAGTGAAGTTGACCTTTAACCTTTTGGTTTAAAAATATCATCACTCGATAATTTTATACTATTAGACATCTGTGCAAAATGTTGAAAATTTTGTCATAATAAGCATATGAATTCTTGAGTTATGGCCAAAAACATGTCTTGCAAAGTCACAGTGACCTTGACCTTTGATCACCAACTTGTAATGAGTTCATCCTTGAGTCCAAGAGGACATTTGTGCCAAAAAGAAATTACTGTTCCTGAGATATCGAGTTCACCAGAATGGGATGTACGGACAACCTGAAAACATATTGCCTCCAGCCTCTTGAGTGTTGATTTTCACAAGTTCTGATCATTATCACAATATAGTGAAACGATTTGGGCCAAGTCAATATTTCTACAATATTTTTACATTGACACGTGTCAGATTGTTGAGGAGAATTATATATTAGTGGGAATACAGCGTGATGTTTTGGACTGTGTAAATGGAGTCTCTCAGCAACTGGATAAGAAAAGCACTCAAAGCCACACAGCTGATTAACACATGAGTTATTCATGGGGCTGCATAGTCAACTGTTGTCAGGTTTCCCTGCTCCTACAGTATACTGACTCACAGACAAAGTGAGTCTCAGTGTGTGAGTGTGTGTGTGGGTGTGTGTGCGTGTCTAGGAGCCTGGGGAACAAGTGAATCTGCTGATGTGTCCTCGAAACCAAGACTGCTACATCTCTTAATCTCCCTCCCTGATGCCGATCTTGTATCAATACGATGCTGTGAGTGTGTGCATGCACGTCTGCTTTGATAGTCACCCGCAGGACAAGTTTCATCTTCTGAGAAATAAGAAAGAGCTGACTGTTGTGGAAAATAGGTCATTTGATGTTTATGCCGTAAGAAGGTTTAGGCGTTAAGAAAGACATCCAAATGCCCCAAATCCGACGCCTTGAAGAGTAAAGATTTTCCACGGAGCAAAATAATTGCAGCAGTTACATCCTTTTGACAAGCTCCACAGAGACAGCTTTGTTCTGTAGCTTTTCAAAAGAGATTTTATCTTCTACTTAGTTTAAGGCAAAACTGAGGGTACAGCAATGTTTCTAATAACAGACAAGTTCATCCCCCACCGCCCTCACCAAGGTGTCACATGTTTGTTAAGAAGCATGAAAAGGAGGATACAAGCTGGACAGGCCTTAAGAAAAATGTTCAGTGCATTTGAGGCCAGTGCATTTCATTACTGTGAGTTGAACCTGTGCAGCTGGAGAAATAGGACCAGGTCATCCTGATGGTTCAGTTGGCTAAGGTGTGTCTTGTTTAATTATATTTCCTGGATCCATCCCAGGTCCTTTGTCATAATGTCAACTCCTCTCCCATCTTTTTTTATTGACTCTGTCTGTGTCTCTCTCACATATGTAGGACTGAAAACGGGCCTCCTCATTTTCTTTTAAACTTCATAAAAGGCATCTCTTCCTTTGATATTATAGGAAGGAAGACATTTGGCTGCAAGCTGCTTCCTTACTTGCCTTGGTGGCTCTTGTCTCTGACATCTTACAAAGGGGGTCTTCAAGGTCAAACATTTATCTCTGCAGTGCATATGTGCATAATGACAGCTGCTCACCGAAGTGACAGTCTTTGAAATTGCACAGTCTTTGCTGTATTTCCTGACAGGTCTAATGACTAGTGGAGAGGCACAAGTATTGATATGCAAACAGTTGTTTAAGGGCGTGTTAACATCTTTATGGCAAACTGTAGGAGTGAAAATGAGGCCAGTGCATGTGCGTCCAGCACCACAATGATCATGATTTAGCATTTTATCCCTGCTGGCACCAGATGTGATAAATGACATTAGAAAGAAGTTGAACTCTCACCTCGAACAAATGTTAGATTTCTGCCAGAATGAAAATCGAGTTGACGATATTTTCAATATCTAAAGACATTAGAATTTCATGTTGTGTGGACATTAAGACTATGATGTTTTGCAGATGTTGGGTTTTGTTCTCCATGTTGGATTTTGTTTATTAAACAACTTAAAACCAACTACTACTACTGTACTTTACATCAATGTGATCTTGGCGTTAGAGGTGCTGACAATGAATTTTGTCACATGACGTCACTACATAAATTCAACTAAATATCATAGTCAAAAGACGTTGATGGCCCAGCTGGGATAAAACTGAATTAGGCGTACACATAGCTTTATAAGTCTAATGAAAATATGCATATGCATATTTCTGCTGTTGTGCTAACACACAATTTAAGTCATGAATCTACACAGCTTAATGCATCTGGCCCCAGGACTTGATCATTTGTACCAATATGAATTCTGGGTTCACACTAACCTGCGTATGTTCATGGGGGCCACTCCCTCCCAGGTGTTGGACTTAGGGTTGAACCGCTCCACAGAGTTCAGGCAGCTGGTGCCGTCATTGCCTCCAGCAACATACAGCATGCCGTCCAGCACGGCTACGCCAGCACTGCTACGCCGACTCAGCATGTTGGCAATGGCTGTCCATGTGTTGCTCTGTTCATTACATAGAGAGACTGAGCGTTGGTCACATGTTCATAGATATATCCGTAGTGTACACTATTGTCTCCATATTCAGTTGATCTTGGTGACAACCAAGTTACTTTGATAATAAATTTAACAGTATGCAGTTTACCTGGGGGTCATATTTCTCCACTGTTGCGAGATGTGAGGAGCTGTCATAACCTCCCACTGCATACAAGCTGCCATCTGGAGGGGAAAAGGGAGTATTCACTCAGAATGTAAATATTAGCAGTCAAACACCAAGGTGGCAACTCCCTCTAGATTTCAGATATTAAAATGCAGACAGTGAAACGTAGACACATAGTAGAAAAGCGTGTTCATGAAACTGTATTTACTGGCAAGTTCCTACCCAGAGTTGCTACTCGCACATATCTCCTACGGGTGCTCATGGCAGCAATCGAGGTCCATGTACTGGTCAGAGGGTCATAACGCTCTGCACTGGAAAAGAAGAAACAGAGTTACCCGCAAGTTAGTATCGCCCTGGTTCCTTTGGGGAGAATAAATAAAGGGGAATTGTCCATTGTAATTTGAATTATTGCAGAAAATAAGCTCTGTGGCAAACAAACGTTAATGACACTGAGATGTTTTGTTCAGTGAGATTATCTTCACAAATGAACACCACTTTTATGATTGTTGAGGCATAAATGCAATCACCAGGGGTAAAAAGCTAATGGCTAATCTGTGTCCTCGTCAACCTCTGTTGGCCATTTGTTAGCAACTGCCTCTTTTAAGACATGTAAAAGCTTCAAAATTCATGAGTGGAATATTTACTGGTATATTTTATGTCGTAAACAAAAAGTTAAAATATCTTAAGTTTGTGTACACTACAGACCTTATTTCAGGCATTTAACCAAAACCCATTAAAAAAACCCCACTGACTTTAAGACGAGGGAACCAGGAGTGCAAAAATGCAAACTCATTTCTGGGTTTCAGGACTCAATACTGCAGCATTCTATATGATGACACAAAAAGACTGCCCTATTTACTGTAGACCAACTGTCTTTGAGCCCTGGCCTTGAAAACAGCATCAAGACAACACTCAAAAAAAAAACTGCAACAAGATACAACAATGTAGCAAATCTAGCTTATGAGTACCAAGAAATTGAGCATTCATCACCAAAAGTTAGTCTGTCTCTACCTATTGAGGCAGGAAGCTCCATCATAACCTCCAGCAGCGTACAATAGGCCATGCAGAACTGCTACACCCAAACAGCTCCGCCGTGTGCCCATGGAAACTTCAGGCTGCCAGGAGTTAGTGATGGGGTCGTAGGACTCCACGGTTGCGAGGTCTGAGGTGCCATCATACCTGAAGAGACATGCATATGAATAAAATTAATTTAAAAAAAAAAAAAGGATTTTTGATCATTTTGAAATGGAAGCACGTCTGGAGTGATCTCCTCTATGAATGTAGTAGAAAAAGAGTCAAGTTTAAAAGGCATTTTGCATTAAGGAAACCACTTAACTTATCAGGAGCGCAGGGAGAAAGCTGTTTTTACATAACCATCACTCAGGATCATTTTACCTGTAAATCATTCATGTGTTCACCGACCAAAGCCTCCTCTTTAGGAGTCAGGTTTAGATCACATGACTAAGTGGAGTGTGGAGTGGATTAACGAGTTTTGAGTCAAAGGTCAACACTATAATTCTCATCAATTACCCTCCAACAGCATAAAGTCTGTTCCCAATGGCTGCCACGCCCACTCGTGCCCGCCGAGTGGACATTGACGCCACCATGTGCCAGCGATCAGTCCTGGTGTCATACGCCTCGCAGTCTCCATGGATGGCAAACAGACTGCCACCACCTGCAGACACACACAAACAGAGAAAATGCTTTGCAGTCAAGCAATAAAAGTTAAAATGAAAAGCTAATACTTTAAAGAACAGTGACTTTAGTCAATGTTTGCCAAAATTTTGGCGGAATTCTTCCAAGTTGTTGGGTTTTGGGATGATTTTGGCTGAGACCTGGGTTCACTTATTGTGGTTCTCTAATGGTTAAATAATGAACTGTAATTGAAGTTACATGGTTTAGTTCAGAATTTTGAAGCTGTGCGAGGCTACAGCGACAAAATATTGTTAAATAAATTACATATCACAATGTTTTATTTTAAACTAAACTAAAAGAAAATTCTATGACCTCTAAATAAAAGAAACATATACCAATCTGGATAAAATAAAAATCCAGAAAGTTCATTGTTCATTTCTGTTCATTTTAGCTTTAACAGTCAAGAGAGTTTAAACCAATGTTTGACTTTACTGCAGTGCACCCATGAGGACCTGGAAAACATTTTCATTATTATGACAGCTATAAATCCTGTATATAATTACAAGCAATATCTAGGGTTGGGTACTGTTTCCAATTTTATCGATTCTGATTCTGCTTATTAAATCCGGTTCTTATTGAATCTTGGTTTCAATTCCAACACATTTTGGAGAGAAAAAAGAACAGATATTTGAGGAACAAAAAGTGGCCCACCTTTGTTCTTGAAGAGACTCAACCGTAGCAAAGGGATGTGACCACTTTACCACAAACCTTGTCACCACTCTGTGATATGAATCCACTGTCTCCTTGCTCATCTTCCCCTTCATGGATTTAGTGACAGGAGTTATTGTAATGTTACTATGGGGGGGTCTCTGGGGATGAACCGGAGGTGGTGGGGTGCTCTCTGAACTCATATCTAAGACGAATATGTATATTATGATAATGTAATTTAAGACATAATTTGTTAACCTTTAATACAAAATGTCAGCTCATCTGTAATTTGTACCAGAGTGTGACACATTGCTACTGTTAACGCTGTTAACTGTTAACGCTGTATCTGGGGCGTTATTGTGGCTGGGAGACCACAACACATCGAGCAGAGCACGATGCATTCCTTCAGATTCACACCGTGCTGAAGTAAATGCTTGGTCATATTGGAGATGCTTCCTCACTTGCACAAAATGTCCTTATCTGCAGGTGTTGCATTTTGGTGTTGTTATCTTTCTTTAGTGAAGCTAGGCTAAACTTTAGGGCTTCCTGAGGTTAGCTATGGTCCAGGATGTAAGCAGAAGTGTTTCTTATCGCATATTTTTGTGGCGTACTGCATAACAAATGATGTAGCGTGAGATTTGCATAGCAGGTCCTGGCAGATAACTGCAACTTCTATGGACTGTTAAATGCTCACTGCAGTTCACTCTGGAGCGAGACTGAAATATGCAAAAGTTAGGAACCAATAAGCAGAATCGAAATACACGTGTCTTTTCTCAGAAATTTGGATACCCAACCCCAACAATATCTTGTCTTATATAATTATATCAGTATTTTTATCTCCCAGCTGTGAACATGCTGATGTTTGCAGTGACATCACAAGCTAAAGTTTATTGAAGTGCGGCCTATGTGTACCCTAGTGGGTACCTTCAGGGGCACACTGACCAACGGCGAAGAGCACAGGGCTGGCGCCCTCACAGCGTCGTGGACGCGTCCTGCTGTTGCTGAGGACTCCCCTCTGCTCAGGCATCAAGTGGTACTTGAGAGCCTCGATCAGGAGGTCCTTGCACTCTGAGTGGTGTCGCACCAGCAGCTCTGTATCCACGTTGCTCATCAGAAAGTCTCGCTTCAGCAGTGGCAGCCGCACACACTTCATCAGCTAACGGGGGCAGAGCAGTGGTGGGTGGTGTGTTAGCATCAGGAGAGGGGAATGGAGAAAATGTGATGGAGATGTGTTTTTATACATAGTCGAACTAAAAACACATTGCGTGTGGCAAAATAAGATATGTAAGAGAGTCTTACCCAGGGTACATGTTGCCTGCGTCCATCTATATCATGTTTCACCCAGCTCAACACAGCTCGGTATACTTCCTCTTCAGATGGCACGTTGAGATTGTCACTGGAGATCAAGTCTAGCACCTTGATGGGCAAGACAAAGGAGATGGGTGTAGACACTTTATCATTTACAAGAGCAGTTGTCTCAAATTCAAACTCACAGCACCTTTATTCAACTGTGACCATCAGAGAAGTGTTTGAAAAATAGAAACCGTGACATTAAAATCTTCCTGATCAAGCATGTCAACACACAGGAAGTGAATTGCGTTGGCCACAGACAATACTAGTTCCTGCATGTTGTACCTGACTTTGTCTGCTTAACTGTTGCCTCTCGTCTCTCTACCTTAATGTGTTGTAGTTTATCCAGACTGATATTTGAAAGGGATGGGCAGCGCACTGTTTTGTCTCATCAAATAGCATCACTTAATTCAAAATAAAGTGAAACAAAATCATGTCAGGAACCATTTAACATTCACACATAAATGCTTGTGTATTCTAATAAGGTCAGTAAGTGTGTAGTGGTGCTGCGATATATCTGAATTACCACTACGTCCGTGTGTATGCCTGTGTGTGTGTGTGTGTGTGTGTGTGTGTGTGTGGCTCAACGAGTGCTGCAGTCTGAGTGGCTGACTGGCGCTGTTCCCAGATGAACCCAAAGCTGGCAGAGCTGGGTGGGGCCAGAGCGGCCAGCTGCTGCAGCTGTCTTGCCTGGCCAGATCAGGGCAACAGTTAGCAGCCTCCCAGGAACAGGCTGCACTAATCCACAGCCACACAGAGAAATAGTGCCACTGGTGCTGCTACCGCCCCGCCCTGCAGTCTCCCTTAGCTCTGCATGTGCACGCTGCATCACATTACCTCAAACAAGTGTGTGTGTGTGTGTGTGTGTGTGTGTGTGTGTGTGTGTGTGTAGAGGAGATTGGGTTCATCGTCTTTGTAGTATAGCAGCAGAAATGAGTGATTTATGAATGAAAATTGAGTTTCTGCTGCATCAGAGTGCTTAGGATATCTTTATACACTACACACAGTAAATTAGGATGCATTCCTAATTTACTGTGTGGTCCTACTTAAGGAGGTCTTTCCTTTAGTTAACACTCATATATTAGATATGATCAATATATCCTTATTAGCAGGCTATGTACCACAGTCTTTTAAGGTAGCTGTAATTAAACCTCTACTAAAAAAGCCCACCCTGGATCCAGAGGTGTTAGCCAACTATAGACCAATATCTAATCTTCCCTTT